>NC_092055.1:72811914-73085401 GCF_003086295.3 Arachis hypogaea
AACCTATGCACAATTACTCAAGAGGGGGGGTGAATGAGTATTGCAACAACAATGAATCTTTTTGCGAAAGTTAAAGACAATATACAAAAGTGTTATTGTACTAGTATTTTTCCAAGAGCTTAACTCAATTGCTAAGCATTTATAAGGAGCTTTTACTTTCCAATAGACACCAACTCAAATAAATTGATCAAGCTTTTCACCAATCGGACTTAAGCTATTCCTTAAGTACTTACGAAGCTACTTTTCGATCACAATTTATTTGCTCAAAGGTAAAAGACAATAATATTGAAGAGATGAGTTTGGAGAGATGCAAACACTATTTAGAGTGGTTCGGCACAATCCTTGTCCTACGTCCACTTTCTTTCTCAATCGCTATTGAGAAGTTCCACTATTGCCAAGCTTCAAGGTGCTCGCGCAAAACCTTTTACAATCCGAGTCCTTAGTTTCTAACACCTCACGGTATATGATCACCACTCGTATACTAACCCACTCCACTTAAAGATACCTTCTCTAAGATTTGCCTTGAGTACTTAGTATACTTCTTTGGTATCCTCACCGACTATAGTGTTTATAACTCTTGACTCAACCTTGGAGATCACACTCCAATTTACAAAGTGTACAGGAAAACAATTCTCAAAGAATTGTTGAGACGAAATGAGTACTCTCTAGAAAAGTGTATGATTACAAGTTTAGCACTATTGAACCAATTGATATTGCTCTCTCAAATTGTGTATTATAACACCTTAAAAAAATGTTGTAGAATGAAAGAATATGAACAAGATAGTTTGCAAATACTCAAGTATTTGAAATAAGGCTTCAATCCATCTATTTATAGACTCCCCAAACCTTAGAAACGTTGGGGAGTTAATGGATGGAGCCTTTTTGTCAAAACTAGCCGTTTTTTATGTTTTGAATCATTTGCATCGATGCATAACACTTTGCATCGATGCAAATGTGTCTTTGAAGCTGAAATTTGAATTTTCAGCTAGGTTGCATCGATGCAAACATCTTTGCATCGATGCAACAAGTCGTCGCATGCTTTGCATCGATGCAAGATGAGTGTGCATCGATGCAAACCTTAAAGAATGGCTTAAAATCACTTCAAAATACTTAGGATTGATCTCAAACTTGTTGGAGTCAATTCCTATGCTTTTGTACCTTTGAAAACAAGTTTTTAAACCATTTGGCTAGCATCGAATTGCAAGATGTGCATCAAAACATTTTGTGAGTGTGTGTTGAGAGATTTAGCAATTGGTTCTTAACAAGAAGTTACCTAAGTCCTAAGACACTATACTTGTCTTCAAATGTTGTGGACTTGAGTTTCTTGTTGTTGTTGTGTTGCTTTCAACTCTTCATTCCTCAACGTTGAATGTTGGTTGATCTTTCAACATGCTTGTTCATTCAAGTTGTTTGTTGGTTTGTCTTTCATGTCGTTTGTTGGTTTGTCATTCATCAAAACCTACGAATACAAACTTCGCATACAAGCAACATGATTTACAATTTCCCCCTTTTTGATAATGACAAACCAATTTTGAGGATATGCATTTATAAATGATTTTGAAAGCAACAATAATGCACTTTGTTTTATAGAAAGCTTTGGAGAAGACTTCACAAAAAAAATTTGCAGGAGTTCCCCTAAATATGTGCATTTGTTCCCTTAAAGGGCGTTTATCAAAGAAAACGATTTAGATATCAAAAAGTTTTTGCTTAGCGGAAGTCTTTTTGAAATCATTGTTTCGCAAACTTATTTCTTCTTTTCAAATCCTCAAACTTCTTCTTTTTCAAAAGTTCAAAACTTCAAATATCCTCAAACTTTTCTTCCCCCTTTTGACATTATCAAAAAGAAAGGAGTTTGAAATGTGTCATAGAAGCATGCATAAAACAATGAATTTTTTAAGTTCAATATCTCTATTAATCTCAAGGATGAGATATTCCCCCTTTCAAAAAGAATTTGATTTCCTCTTTTTATATATAACAAGCATGCATAATTCCCCCTAAAGAAGTGAAATATATCAAGGCATGCACATTAACTTAAAATAGGGGTACCAAGCCTATTTTGAGTTATTCACCAAATAAGCATACAAGCATTAATCATTAAACAAAATTATGAAGGAAATATCAAAGTATTTAAACCATAATAGAAATCCTTAGCTTACTAGGAGTTAGTTTAACAATTCATATAATCAAATAAACATAAAGCAATAAAAAGTGACTTGATGAAGAGGAGACAATCAATCTTGGTCTTCATCATCATCATTATCCTCTTCATACGGTAGGTGGATGCCGAAATGCTCATATAAGTCATCAATACGACGATCCAAGCGACCCGTGCGATGATCTACACGAGACACACGACGATTAAGTGCTTCAAGTTGCCTACCATGCTCTACTTCAATCATTTGGATGTTTTGGTTGATGGATTGTAATTCTCTCATTACATCAACCAAGGAGGGTGGTTCTTGAGCTTGAGGTGCTTGTGGAGGAGCTTGCTCTTGAGGACCTTGTTCATCAACATTTCTTCTTCCCATTTTGTTGAGAATATGAGTGTTGATACAAGATTGAGGTGGTACTTCCTTGGCAATCTCATTTGATATATCAATACCAACATAATCAAAGACTTTAGACCATAGGCAAAGGAATCCTAATCTACCATTCCTATCCTTCATCTTGAGCCTAATCATATGTTGTACTATAAAGTATGGCCAATTAATCTTAATCCCATTCATCATAGCCCACATGACAATCAAATCTTCATCATTTACATTCGCATGCCCGGATATTCTAGGTTGCAATACATAGGTGACTAGATATAACAAAGTTCTATGTTCCGCACTCATTGAATTGCAACTAATTTTGGAGTGAGCTCCTTGTACAAGGTTGAACAAATGCATGGCATTGTCCTTTGAATAATCCCATTCATCAATTGGGGTTTTACCACCTTGAAACAAGTCACCTTGATTTGGGAACTCCCAAATGGTGGCTAACTCATCACCATCTAGCCTATAATCCGTTCTTCCTATCTTGAAGAATAATGTGAAATTTGATTCATCTTCCTCATTAATCTCAAGCATGAGTGTACTATAGGCTATGGCAACTAAATCTGGATAATATTTACTCTTAATTTGAACAAAATCCATGAGGCCTTGATGAACTAGAATAGCCTTAAGAGTATCAAACTTATGAATGACAAGAAGGGTCGGATCCAAATACCTCAGAGGAATTTCCTTTCTTCCGGCGAGCCTTGCCTCATAGAATTAAAGATCTTCATTAGAAGCAAAGTACCTTGCCAAAGGATGATCATTTGGAGGTGGAACCACACTTGAAGAGCCTTTTGACTTCTTGATGGTTCTCTTGATTCTAGGCATTGTGGATGATTTTGTTTTATGGGTTTTGTAGAGGAGAATGTGGGGACTTCAAATATGTAATTTGTTTGTAGTGGGTATCTAAGTTTTGTGAGTTGTATGAAGCTATATGTGAGCTTGTTTTGGAGGTTATGGAGGTTTGAATGCGGGGATATGAGTTGTGAGGTTGAAGATGATGAAAAAGTGGGGTTTTGTTGCTCAAAAATGCCAAATTCACGTGTTTTTGTGCAATTTGGTCGTGTTTGCATCGATGCAATAGGCTTTGCATCGATGCACATAGCACGTTGTGTGCTTTGCATCGATGCAAAGCTTGGTTGCATCGATGCAACATGCATCATTTTGCCCAAAATCACCAAATTTTCATCCTTTGGTGGTTCTTTCTTCAATCCTTTGAGTTCCATCATGTATATACTCACTTAAACTATTATAAACTTCAATTTGTTGATCCTCCATTGTTTATAATCTTCAAATTCTTCAATCTACCTCAAGATTAATCACTCATTCATCAACTCATAAACCTACAAAACAATGGCTAATTGGATATCTCCAATGCTTAAGTTAGTAAGAGATACAAAAATAGCAATATAAATACAATGAATTCAAACAAATCATATTAGATTAGAATCCAAGATACCAAGTTCATTTTGGATGTTAAAAAAACTTTCTTTACATAAAGGTTTAGTGAAGATGTCCGCTAGTTGTTTACTAGTTTCGACAAATTCAATAACCACATCACCCTTTTCAACATGGTCTCTTATGAAGTGATGTCTAATCTCAATATGCTTGGTTCTTGAATGTTGAACCGGATTCTTGGTTAAATTTATTGCACTAGTATTATCATATTTGATAGGAATGTGATCAAGCATGAGTCCATAGTCCACAAGTTGTTGTTTCATCCATAAAATTTGGGCGCAACAACTACCGGCGGCTACATATTCGGCTTCGGCGGTAGACAAGGCTACACTTAGTTGTTTCTTACTATGCCATGAAACAAGAGAGTTTCCTAGCAAGTGACAAGTGCCGCTAGTGCTTTTCCTATCCAATTTGCAACCGGCAAAATCGGAATCGGAATAACCAATCAAATCACAAGTGGATCCTTTCGGATACCACAATCCAACATTTAATGTTCCTATGAGATACTTCATAATCCTTTTCACCGCACTTAAGTGAGATTCCTTAGGATTAGCTTGGTATCTTGCACACATGCATACACTAAACATGATATCTGGCCTACTTGCCGTTAGATAAAGTAATGATCCTATCATGCCTCTATACTTCTTTACATCTATGTTTTTACCTTGTTCATCTTTGTCAAGGTAGCAAGTAGTGCTCATTGGTGTGTCCATTGCCTTAGCATTGTCCATTCCAAATCTTTTGAGCAATTCATTGCAATATTTGGTTTGGCTAACGAAAGTTCCTTCTTTTCCTTGTTTGATTTGAAGACCAAGGAAGAAGTTGAGTTCGCCCATCATGGACATTTCAAATTCACTTTGCATGAGGTTTGAGAAAAACTTGCAAAGTGATTCGTTAGTTGAACCAAATATTATGTCATCGACGTAAACTTGTAGCAAAAGGATATTTTTGTTTTCAATCATGATAAATAAAGTTGTATCAACCTTCCCTCTTCTAAAACCCTTTTCTATTAAAAACTTGCTCAAACGTTCATACCAAGCTCTTGGAGCTTGTTTAAGACCATAAAGAGCTTTCTTGAGTTTAAAAACATGATTAGGATTTTCATAATCCTCAAAACCGGGAGGTTGTTCAACATATACTTCTTCTTGAATGAAACCATTAAGAAAGGCACTCTTAACATCCATTTGATAAAGTTTGAAGTTATAAGAGGATGCAAAAGCAAGTAACATCCTAATAGCTTCTAATCTAGCTACGGGAGCATAAGTTTCGTCATAATCAATGCCTTCCTCTTGATTATAACCTTTAGCTACCAATCTAGCTTTCTTTCTAACAATTGTACCATTTTCATCGAGTTTATTTCTAAAAACCCATTTTGTTCCTACAATTGTTTGATTACTTGGTTTAGGCACCAATTTCCAAACGTCATTTTGTTTGAATTGGTTAAGCTCCTCTTGCATTGCCATAGCCCAATGTTCATCATCAATTGCGGACTCAATGGTAGATGGTTCAATTTGAGAAACAAAAGCACTATATGCAAATAAATTTCTAAAAGTGGATCGAGTTGTTACCCCTTTCGAAACATCACCAATGACGTTGTCTAGAGGATGATCCTTTGAAGTACGCCAGTCCTTTGGAAGTGCATTTATTTGTGCTTGTGATGGTTCAATTTCTTCAACTTGAACACTATCCTTTGTTGAGCTTGTAGAGGCTTCATTTAAATCTTTTTCTTTGTCTTCACCATTCAAATTTAGTGAATCAAAGTTTTCTACATTTTCATCAAAATCTTTTCTAGCACAACAACGGTTAGTTTCATCAAAAGCGACATGAATACTTTCTTCCATAGTCATGATGCGTTTATTATATACTCTAAAAGCTTTGCTAGTTAAAGAGTAGCCTAAGAAGATTCCTTCATCAGCCTTAGCATCAAATTTGCCTAAGTTATCTTTTCCATTATTTAGAATAAAGCATTTACAGCCAAAGACGTGAAGGTGGGAAATATTTGGCTTTCTTCCTTTGTACAATTCGTACGGTGTTTTCTTAAGAATAGGTCGAATGATAATCCTATTCATAACATAACACGCGGTACTAACCGCATCCGCCCAAAAGTACTTAGGAATATTAGCCTCATTGAGCATAGTTCTCGCTATTTCTTCTAAATGACGATTTTTCCTTTCAACCACACCATTTTGTTGTGATGTTCTAGGAGAGGAAAAATTATGCTCAATGCCATTTTCTTCACAAAAAGTTTCAAAAAGATTGTTTTCAAATTCTCCACCATGATCACTTTTAATAGATGATATATGCAAATTCTTTTCATTTTGAATAACTTTGGCTAATCTTTTGAATGCTCGAAATGCATCACTCTTGTTTGCTAGGAACAAGGTCCATGTAAATCGAGAGTAATCATCAACAATAACTAAAGCATAGTAATTGCCACCAAAGCTCATAGTCCTAGAAGGACCAAATAAATCCATGTGCAAAAGTTGTAATGGCCTTGTTGTTGAAACAATGTTTTTGGATTTAAAAGAGGCCTTTACTTGTTTTCCCTTTTGACATGCGTCGCAAAGGACGTCTTTTTCAAAACGTAGCTTTGGTAAGCCAATTACTAACTCTTTAGAGACCAACTTGCTAAGATGGTCCATGTTAGCATGAGCTACTCTACGATGCCATAACCAAGTTTCATCATTTTTACTAACAAGGCATTTCACATCATTTGAGGAAACTTCATCTAGATTAATCATGTATACATTGTCAACACGGTGCCCAATTAGCACAATTTCATTAGTGTCTTGCCTTTTTATCAAACAACATTTTGAATCAAAGGTGACTAAGTTTCCTTTGTCACAAAGTTGGCTAACACTAATGAGATTATGTTTGAGACCTTTGACAAGTATAACATTATCTATGGAGGTAGAAGAATTTTTACCAACTTTTCCAACGCCGATTACTTTGCCGATGTTGTTGTCTCCATAGATCACGTTTCCTCCGTTTGTAGGCTCTATTGCGGTGAACTTTGATTCATCGCAGGTCATGTGTTTGGAGCATCCACTATCAACATACCAATTTGTATCCTTAGCTCCAACACGTACCTACAAAACAATTAAAATTGGGATTTAGGTACCCAAGTGAATTTGGGTCCTTGATGGTTAGTATGAGCATAATGCCCATAAGGTGCCCATCTCGTATCTTGACTACGAAAGTTTATATGTTTAATTCTAGTAAAGCATACGGGTGCTATATGACCTACTTTATTACAATAATGACATATGACATTTGGATTATGCATCCTATGCATGTTTCTAAATGGTTGCCTAGGTTGTTTCCTAAATGCAACATCTTTTGATCTATATGCATTGTGATTATAATTTCTAAATGAAGCATGTTGAGGAGGATGTTTAAAGGCTTCATTCCTTTTAGGCATGCTTGCCTTTTGGGCTTGCGGTTGCCTAATAGGAGTTTTAGTATTTTTAAATTTTCCTTTTTCAAAACCTAAACCTTCCTTATTATGAACATGCTTTTGGTTTTTCAACATTTTATCTAAGTTCTTTGAAGATTCATTGAACTTAGCTAAAGTGTTCTTAAGATTTGTAATTTCATTTTCATGCATTTTACAAGATTTGTATGGATCACTACTTGTGCTACACTTATCTTTTCCAAGATTGATATTCTCGTTTTTCAACATCTCATTTTGTTTTAAAAGATCCATATTCTTTTTCTTTAGGAGAGAATAATCTTGGGTAAGTTTTGTGTACACCTCAAGTAAGGCATCATATTCATCTTGTAAATTAAAAGAAGTGGAGTTGTCATCACTAACCTTTTCTTCGCTTGCCATTAAGCAAAGATTTGCAACCTCGTCGTCATCGGAGTCGGATTCATCCTCGTTCTCCCATGATATGTATGCTTTCTCCTTCTTCTTAAATTTCTTGTTTTTGTCCTCCTTTTGAAGTTTTGGACAATTGGGTTTAATGTGTCCAACTTCTCCACACTCATAGCATTTTGGTACCTTTGTTTTGCTCTTGAAGTTTTTCTTCATTGCAAACTTATTGAATCTTTTTAATAAGAGTGCAAATTCTTCATCTCCTTCTTCTTCATTATCATCACTCTCTTCTTGTAGTGATGTTGTTTTAAGGGCGAGACTTTTCTTCTTGCTTTCTTCACCTTTTTGTCTATTTAGCATAGTCATTTCATAGGTGAGAAGATTACCTCGTAGTTGATCAAATGTAAGTTGATCATAGAGCCTTCCTTCCACAATGGCGTTCACTTTGGAGTTCCATTTTGGTGTAAGGCTTGTAAGCACCTTGGTCACAATTTGTTTATCATTGTATTTTGTGCCAAGCATGCTTAGGTTGTTGAAGATCTTGGAGAGTCTTTCAAGAGCTTCTTCAATGCTCTCTTCATCTTTCATTTTAAAATTTTCCCATTCATGAACCAACATAAATACCTTTGATTCTTTAACGTGGTCGGTTCCTTCGTAAGTGATTTGGAGTTTATCCCAAATCTCTTTAGCGGTTTCACATGTAGAGATCTTCATATAATCATGCTCGTTAAGTGCACAATGAATGAAGTTGATGGCTTTATCATTCATTGCCACTTTCTTCCAATCATCGTCACTATATTCATCTTCTCCTTTCGGTACTTGCTTTGAGACGGAGACTTCTCCTTCTTTAGCGCTTCTTGTCTTTGTTGGAATGTGATTTCCATTCTCAATCACTTTCCAAATTCTCACATCTTGAGAACGGATCCAAATTCTCATCTTATTTTTCCAATAAGAGTAATTTGTTCCGCTAAAAAGAGGAGGTCTAGCGGTTGAGTTACCTTCACTAGTGTTGTTGTTGTTAAAGCTTGTGCTTGCCATGATCTTTTCCCTTAAACGGTTAAGTCTTTCAAAGGGTTAAGCTCTGATGCCACTTGTAGAACCTATGCACAATTACTCAAGAGGGGGGGTGAATTGAGTATTGCAACAACAATGAATCTTTTTGCGAAAGTTAAAGACAATATACAAAAGTGTTATTGTACTAGTATTTTTCCAAGAGCTTAACTCAATTGCTAAGCATTTATAAGGAGCTTTTACTTTCCAATAGACACCAACTCAAATAAATTGATCAAGCTTTTCACCAATCGGACTTAAGCTATTCCTTAAGTACTTACGAAGCTACTTTTCGATCACAATTTATTTGCTCAAAGGTAAAAGACAATAATATTGAAGAGATGAGTTTGGAGAGATGCAAACGCTATTTAGAGTGGTTCGGCACAATCCTTGTCCTACGTCCACTTTCTTTCTCAATCGCTATTGAGAAGTTCCACTATTGCCAAGCTTCAAGGTGCTCGCGCAAAACCTTTTACAATCCGAGTCCTTAGTTTCTAACACCTCACGGTATATGATCACCACTCGTATACTAACCCACTCCACTTAAAGATACCTTCTCTAAGATTTGCCTTGAGTACTTAGTATACTTCTTTGGTATCCTCACCGACTATAGTGTTTATAACTCTTGACTCAACCTTGGAGATCACACTCCAATTTACAAAGTGTACAGGAAAACAATTCTCAAAGAATTGTTGAGACGAAATGAGTACTCTCTAGAAGAGTGTATGATTACAAGTTTAGCACTATTGAACCAATTGATATTGCTCTCTCAAATTGTGTATTATAACACCTTAAAAAAATGTTGTAGAATGAAAGAATATGAACAAGATAGTTTGCAAATACTCAAGTATTTGAAATAAGGCTTCAATCCATCTATTTATAGACTCCCCAAACCTTAGAAACGTTGGGGAGTTAATGGGATGGAGCCTTTTTGTCAAAACTAGCCGTTTTTTATGTTTTTGAATCATTTGCATCGATGCATAACACTTTGCATCGATGCAAATGTGTCTTTGAAGCTGAAATTTGAATTTTCAGCTAGGTTGCATCGATGCAAACATCTTTGCATCGATGCAACAAGTCGTCGCATGCTTTGCATCGATGCAAGATGAGTGTGCATCAATGCAAACCTTAAAGAATGGCTTAAAATCACTTCAAAATACTTAGGATTGATCTCAAACTTGTTGGAGTCAATTCCTATGCTTTTGTACCTTTGAAAACAAGTTTTTAAACCATTTGGCTAGCATCGAATTGCAAGATGTGCATCAAAACATTTTGTGAGTGTGTGTTGAGAGATTTAGCAATTGGTTCTTAACAAGAAGTTACCTAAGTCCTAAGACACTATACTTGTCTTCAAATGTTGTGGACTTGAGTTTCTTGTTGTTGTTGTGTTGCTTTCAACTCTTCATTCCTCAACGTTGAATGTTGGTTGATCTTTCAACATGCTTGTTCATTCAAGTTGTTTGTTGGTTTGTCTTTCATGTCGTTTGTTGGTTTGTCATTCATCAAAACCTACGAATACAAACTTCGCATACAAGAAACATGATTTACAGTATAAACCTCATGCCTCTCTCTGTAATGGAGAAGCTAGGGATCATTGAGGTACAAGCTACAAGAATCTCACTGGTGATGGCAGACAATTCAAAGAAATAGGCTTATGGACTTGTAGAGGATGTCTTGGTAAAGGTTGAAGGCCACTACATCCATGCTGACTTCATAATCCTAGAGACTGGGAAGTGTATGGATGAATCCATCATCCTTGGCAGACCCTTCCTAGCCACAGAAAAAGCTGTGATTGATGTTGACAGAGGAGAATTGATCATTCAAGTGAATGGAGACTCCCTTGTGTTTAAAGCTCAAGGATATCCCTCTGTCACCATGGAGAGGAAGCATGAAGAGCTTCTCTTAATACAGAGTCAAACAGAGCCCCCACAGTTAAACTCTAAGTTTGGTGTTGGGAGGCCATAACCAAACTTTAAGTTTGGTGTTGAACCCCCACATTCAAACTCTAAGTTTGGTGTTGGGAGGTTCCAACATTGCTCTAAACATCTGTGAGGCTCCATGAGAGCCACTATCAAGCTATTGACATTAAAGAAGCGCTTGTTGGGAGGCAATCCAATTTTTACTTATCTATATTAAATTTCTATTTTCTTTTGTTATTTTATGTTTTCTATAGGTTGATGATCATGTGAAGTCACAAAAACAATTGAAAAAGTAAAAACAGAAGGAAAAACAGAATGAAAAACAGAACACCCTGGAGGAGAAACTTACTAGCGTTTAAACGCTAGTGAGGGTAGCAGAATGGGCGTTAAACGCCCAGTCTGGCACCATTCTGGGCGTTTAACGCCAGAAATGGGCACCAGACTGGCGTTTAACGCCAGGAATGGGCAAGAAGCTGGCATTAAACGCCAGAAATGGGCAGTAGCCTGGCGTTTAATGCCAGGATTGGCAGCAAGAGGCATTTTGCATGCCACATGGTGCAGGGATGAGAAATCCTTGACACCTCAGGATCTGTGGACCCCACAGGATCCCCACCTACCCCACCTCTCTCTCTCTTCTTCACTCATTCACCAATCACCTCAATACCTCTTCCCCAAAAACCCCTCACCTATCAAATCCCACCATTCTCTTCACCACTCACATCCATCCTCCATAAAACCCCACCTACCTCACCATTCAAGTTTAAACCACTTTCCCACCAAAACCCACCCATAATGGCCGAACCATACCCCCTCTCCACTCCTATATAAACCCATCTTCACTCCTTCATTTTTACACAATATACACACTACCCATCCCCCTTGGCCGAAACACAAAGCCCCCTCCATCTCCTCTATTTCTTCTTCTTCTACTCTCTTCTTTCTTCTTTTGCTCGAGGTCGAGCAACCTTCTAAGTTTGGTGTGGTAAAAGCTAAAGCTTTTTTTATTTTTCCATAACCATTAATGGCACCAAAGGCCGGAAAAACCTCTAGAAAGAGGAAAGGGAAGGCAAAAGCTTCCACCTCTGAGTCATGAGAGATGGAGAGATTCCTCTCAAGGGTGCATCAAGACCACTTCTATGAAGTTGTGGCCAAGAAGAAGGTGATCCCCGAGGTCCCTTTTAAGCTCAAAAAGGGAGAATATCCGGAGATCTGACATGAGATTCGAAGAAGAGGTTGGGAAGTTCTCACCAACCCCATTCAACAAGTTGGAATCTTAATGGTTCAAGAGTTCTATGCCAATGCATGGATCACCAAGAACCATGATCAAAGTGTGAACCCGGATCCTAAGAATTGGCTTACAATGGTCCGGGGGAAATACTTAGATTTTAGTCCGGAAAATGTAAGGTTGGCATTCAACTTGCCCATGATGCAAGGAGATGCACACCCATACACTAGAAGGGTCAACTTTGATCAAAGGTTGGACCAAGTCCTCATGGACATATGTGAAGAGGGCGTTCAATGGAAGAGAGATTCAAGAGGGAAACCGGTTCAACTAAGAAGGCATAACCTCAAGCCCGTGGCTAGGGGATGGTTGGAGTTTATCCAACGCTCAATCATTCCTACTAGCAACCGATCTGAAGTTACTATAGACCGGGCTATCATGATTCATAGCATCATGATTAGAGAGGAAGTAGAAGTTCATGAGGTTATATCCCAAGAACTCTACAAGGTGGCAAACAAGTCTTCTACTATGGCAAGGTTAGCCTTCCCTCATCTCATTTGTCACCTCTACAATTCAGCTGGAATTGACATAGAGGAAGACATCCTCATTGATGAGGACAAGCCCATCACTAAGAAAAGGATGGAGCAAGTGAGAGAACCTCACCAAGAGCATGAGGAAACTCCTCATCATGAAATCCCTGAGATGCCTCAAGGGATGCATTTTCCTCCACAAAACTATTGGGAGCAAATCAACACCTCCCTAGGAGAATTAAGTTCCAACATGGGATAACTAAGGGTGGAGCACCAAGAGCATTCCATCCTCCTCCATGAAATTAGAGAAGACCAAAGAACCATGAGAGAGGAACAACAAAGGCAAGGAAGAGACATTGAGGAGCTCAATCACTCCATAAGATCTTCAAGAGGAAGAACAAGCCGCCATCACTAAGGTGGACCCGTTCTTTAATTTCCTTGTTCTTTATTTTCTGTTTTTCGAAAATTGTGCTTTATGTTTATTTATGTTTGTGTCTTTATTACATGATCATTAGTGTCTAAATGTCTATGCCTCAAAGCTATGAAAATGAATCCATCACCTTTCTTAAATGAAAAATGTTTTTAATTGAAAAAGAAAAAGAAGTGCATGAATTTCAAATTTTAAAACAGTTTAATTATTTTGAATGTGGTGGCAATACTATTGTTCTTCTGAATGAATGCTTGAACAGTGCATATTTTTGAATTTGATTGTTTATGAATGTTAAAATTGTTGGCTCTTGAAAGAATGATGGAAAAGGAGAAATGTTATCTGATGATCTGAAAAATCATAAAAATTGATTCTTGAAGCAAGAAAAAGCAGTGAAAAGCTTGCAGAAAAAAAAGAGGCGAAAAAAAGAAGAAGAAGAGAAAAGAAAAAGAAAAAGAAAAAAAAGAAGAAAAGCAAGCAGAAAAAGCCAATACCCCTTTAAACTAAAAGGCAAGGGTGATAAAAAGGATCCAAGGCTTTGAGCATCAGTGGATAGGAGGGCCCACAGGAATGAAATCCTGGCCTAAGCGGCTAAACTAAGCTGTCCCTAACCATGTGCTTGTGGCGTGAAGGTGTCAAGTGAAAACTTGAGACTGAGCGGTTAAAGTCAAGGTCCAAAGCAAAAAGAAGAGTGTGCTTAAGAACCCTGGACACCTCTAATTAGGGACTCTAGCAAAGCTGAGTCACAATCTGAAAAGGTTCACCCAGTTATGTGTCTGTGGCACTTATGTATCCGGTAGTAATACTGGAAAACAAAGTGCTTAGGGCCACGGTCAAGACTCATAAAGTAGCTGTGTTCAAGAATCAACATACTTAACTAGGAGAATCAATAACACTATCTGGATTCTGAGTTCCTATAGATGCCAATCATTCTGAACTTCAAGGAATAAAGTGAGATGCCAAAACTGTTCAAAGGCAAAAAGCTAAAAGCCCCGCTTATCTAATTAATACTGATCTTTATAGATGTTTTTGGAATTCATTGTATATTCTCTTCTTTTTATCCTACTTGATTTTCAGTTGCTTGGGGACAAGCAACAATTTAAGTTTGGTGTTGTGATGAGCGGATAATTTATACGCTTTTTGGCATTATTTTTAGTATGTTTTTAGTATATTTTAGTTAGTTTTTATTATGTTTTTATTAGTTTTTAAATAAAAATTACAATTCTGGACTTTACTATGAGTTTGTGTGTTTTTCTGTGATTCCAGGTATTTTCTGGCTGAAATTGAGGGACCTGAGCAAAAATCTGATTCAGAGGCTGAAAAAGGACTGCAGATGCTGTTGGATTCTGACCTCCCTACACTTAAAGTGGATTTTCTGGAGCTACAGAAGCCCAATTGGCGAGCTCTCAATTGCGTTGGAAAGTAGACAACCTGGGCTTTCCAGCAATATATAATAGTCCATACTTTGCCCAAGATTTGATGGCCCAAATAGGCGTTCCAAGTCAGCTCAAGAATTCTGGCGTTTAACTCCAAAACTGGCACAAAAGCTGGAGTTAAACGCCCAAACTGGCACAAAAGCTGGCGTTTAACTCCAAGAAAAGTCTCTATACATGGAAGCTTCAATGCTCAGCCCAAGCACACACCAAGTGATCCCAGAAGAAGATTTCTGCATTAATTACTTATTTCTGTAACCCTAGGCTACTAGTTCTCTATAAATAGGACCTTTTACTATTGTATTTGGACACACATCTTTGGACGTTTAGTCCCTAGACCTTGGAGGCTGGCCATTCGGCCATGCTTACACCATTATCACTTTTGTATTTTCAACGGTGGAGTTTCTACACACCATAGATTAAGGTGTGGAGCTCTGCTGTCCTTCATGAATTAATACAAAGTACTATTGTTTTTCTATTCAATTCACGCCTACTTCTTCTCTAAGATATTCATTCGTTCTTCAACTTGATGAATGTGATGATCCGTGACATTCATTATCATTCTCACCTATGAACATGTGCCTGACATCCACCTCTGTTCTACTAGCAATGGCTTGAATGCGTATTTCTTGGGTTTCTAATCTAAGATTGGAACCTTCGTGGTATAGGCTAGAATTATTGGGGACCATTTTTGAGATCCGAATGTCTAAACCTTGTCTGTGATATTCTGAGTAGGATCTGGGAAGGGATGACTGTGACGAGCTTCAAACTCGCGTTTGTTGGGCATGTGACAGACACAAAAGGATCAATGGATCCTATTCCAGCATGATCGAGAACCGACAGATGATGAGCCGTGCGGTGATAGCGCATTTGGAACGTTTTCACTGAGAGGACGGGAAGTAGCCATTGACAACGGTGATGCCCAACATAAAGCTTTCCATGGAAAGGAGTATGAATGATTGGAAGAAGGCAATAGGAAAGCAGAGGTTCAGGAGGAACCAAGCATCTTCATACGCTTATCTGAAATTCCAACCAAAGAATTACATAAGTATCTCTATCTTTATTTTATGTTTTATTTATCTTTTAATTATCAATTCTCCATCACCATCTGAATTCGCCTGACTGAGATTTACAAGGTGACCATAGCTTGCTTCAAGCCAACAGTCTCCGTGGGATCGATCCTTACTCACGTAAGGTATTACTTGGACGACCCAGTGCATTTGCTGGTTAGTTGTACGGAATTGTTACAAAGTGTGATTCACGTTTAAGAGCTCCAAGTCCTTTGGCACCATTGTTGATGATCACAATTTCGTGCACCAGCTTGTCACCTTCCAGTGGAGGGAATGCAACATGGGATTTGAGAAGGCTGGTGATGAAAGGAAGCTACAACTAGCCGAGCTGGAGAACCTTCGACTCGAAGGATATAACAACTCCAGAATATACAAAGAGAAAGTGAAGGCTGTGCATGACAAGCATATAAAGAGAAGACATTTCAGACCTAGGGAGCTAGTTCTCCTATGCAACTCAAGGCTAAGGCTCATGCAAGGAAAGCTGAGATCCAGATGGGAAGGCCCCTACTGGGTAGAAAAGGAAGAACCATACGGAGTCTTCCATCTGAGTCATCCATCAAGTTCCAAATTCATCAATGTCAATGGACATCGCTTAAAGCTATATCATAGTGAGAAGATAAAGGACAATAAAGAGCTAGAGGTCTTCCTCTTGGAGGATCCACCAACAAAAGCAGATTGAGCTTATGGACCGTCTAACTTAAGGACGTAAAAGTAAAGTGCTAGGTGGGAGACAACCCACCATGGTATGATCGTTTCTTCACATTTTTAGTCTATTTTATTTTAATATTTGCAGTAGTCATTCATAATTTCTGCATATTCATCTGCATGCTGCATTTGCATTCTGCATAAAAAAATGAGCACACGACGCGCAAGCGTCGCTGAGGCGTACGCATCATATGTGCTTGCGAGAATGAGAAGAAGTGAACAGAGAGTTAGGCGGGACTGGTGCTGGACACGTGCCTTGCGCACAAGCAAGTCCACGCGTACACGTCCCTCATGCGTACGCGTCGCTTGCAATTTCAACCCATCACGCGTATGCGTCCCTGACGCGCACGCGTGACCTTGAAAAATCGGCGTAAATGGTGTTTGGCTAGAGAGTTATGTTGGTGTGGGGCTGGAACTGTGCTGCGAGCACAAGCTCCATCACACGTACGCGTCCCTGACGCGTGCGTGTCGTTTTCCCAAAATTACCATCCACGTGTGCGCATCCCTAACGCACACGCGTCGTTTGTGATTTTTGCCCCAAGCCCGGCGTGAACAGAGAGTTGTGCGTACGCGTCAATGCCTTCGCGCGACTCGCACAATCAATGGCACGCGTACGCGTGCCCGACGCTTACGTGTCACTATTCAAATCTGCGCGACCCACGCGTACGCGTCGCATGCAACGCATTCTTAAACCACCTCAGCGCCTGATTTCATATCACACTTTTTTCTTCTTCCCCTTTCACTCTTTCATTATTACATTAGTTTATGTCTCTTTCTTCTCTATTTTTCTTTTCGTTTATTTATCCATGGTTTTTTTTCCTTCTTTTTCTTGCATTCTTATGTTGGTGTTAAAATTTTATTTGGGTATCACCATACTATACTAAAGCTTGTGAATATTCTGAGGAGTGATTTGACAATTGATATTTTAATTTGGCTCTCATATACATTTGGATTATATTATTTTCATTCCTATTTCAACTTGCACACCAAGTGTTTGTGAAAAAGCTCTTATGGCACTTTGAATCCTATTTTCCTTTACTCTTTTACTTGAATGCTTCTTTTTCACAACGTTTGTCATCCATATGTAATTGGAATTATCATTCACAATTGTCATCATTACACGTACTCTCTAATTTGACACATTTAATACTTGATGCTTGAGTTATGCTTCTCATGCCTATTCCTTGCATGCTTTTATCTCTTGCATCTAATTATCATGAATTGCCTTCTTGCTCCTAATTGATGTCTTACCAACATGTTGTAGCTACCATGTATTTGAGCTATCATCTTTCCTTTGGCATTCATTATCACTTGGAATTTTCTCCCTTCTGGTTTTAGTTATCTATATTTCACACTCTTTCTTTTTCTTCTTCCTTAGGCATGGGTGCCAAGAAAGGAAAAGAGAAGGCCACTGACAAGACACCAGCAAAGAGAGGAACCAAGAGAACACTGGCAAAGGCACTTCCATATACCAATGTCAAGCCACCAACAAAGCGGGTGAAGAGGATCATTAAGGTTGATGAATCAGAAAAAGCCTTCCACGCACGAGACTCCACACGGTTTGCTAACCGTTATTGCGAACAGATGTTCCCCATCCTGGCCGAGAGGAACTACAACAATGAGCATCTACTCATTGTTCCAACACACTTTGTTGATTTTGTGGAGCCCCGAATTGAGAGGAGATAGTGGAGATTTGTAAGGAAGCAGCAACGGGAGGCCAACTTATCATGGGTAGTTGAATTCTACTCCAACTTCTACTCACCTACCCTGCAGACTGTCTTCGTCCACCAGCAGCAGGTCCCTGTCTCTGAGAGTGCCATACAGAGAGCCCTGGACCTTCCACCTAGTCCAGATGGATGGGATGCATATCAAGAGGCATCTCGTAAGCGTCAGATGTATCAGTTTGACTGGGATAGCGTCCTTTAAGTTATAGCCCACCCTAGAAGCACCTGGATCTATGGGTAGCATCGTTCAAAACCCAAGAGCATCTCAGCCCAGTCACTCACCCTGGAGGCTCACGTGTGGGCACAGATTATGTCCCACTATGTCTTTCCGAGCACTCACGAGTCAACCTTCACCGCAGACATGGCTATTCTCATCTGGTGCATCCTGACAGAGCAACCCCTCAACCTGCTGATGACATGTCATCATGTCATATTTTTCTATGCTTTTTCATACAAGAAATTGATGATGAGTGCTTAAATATTGAATGTTTTTGTACTTAAATGGTATATTTATTTGATCTTTTAATTTTATAAATTTTGTAGGAAATAATAGAAAAAGAAGCAATAAAAGCACTAAAAGAAGAATCACACTCCAAAGGGAGCAAAAGAGTTGAAACAGACTCTAGAAGGAGCAAAGAAGATTTGCAACCCTGACCTCTTCACACTCCAACAAGAATAACTTGAGCTACAAAACTCCAAATGAGGTGATTTTAGTGGCATTGGAAAGTAGGAATCTAGAGATTTCCAAGCATATATGGCACGGCATGGTGGACACTAAATCTGAGGGAGAAAACTTATCCCGAAAGTGCAAAGATGAACATAGTATCAACTTGCAGTAAGGCCAGCTGACCTCTTCACCTTCCAATGCAGCGCTCACTAAGTGAACGCCACGCTCACTAATTGAGCGTTTTCGGCCTCCAAAACAACACGACCATGCCTTCTTCAAAGGACCATAACTTGAGCTACAGATGTCTAATTGATGCGCTTCTACTTGCGTTGGAAAGCTGACATTTAGAGCTTTCCAACGATATATAACAATCTATATTTGGCACGAAATTAAAGCACAAGTGAAAGGCATCTTTAAGGCCCAAAAACCATGCTTGGGAACATAAACAGCTAGCGTTCACTTTGGAAGTGAACGCCACGTTCACTTTCTTCACTTTCTCGTGAATTCCAAGTTGGGAAGGCAAGGCATGGGCTTCCATACATAAGCCAGCGCTCAAAATATGAACGTAGCGTTCACTAGGAGAGCGCCCATGAAGAATGGTGCGCACCAAGGAAGCACCAAGGAGCAACGTTCAACAAGTGAACGTGATGTTCACTAAGTTAACGCTAGAGGAGAAGTTGAGCACGTGAAGGGGCACGCTTGGCAAAGTGAACGGGACATTCACTTTATGCACGGAGCTCTCCACTGGGAGCATTAATTAAGCATGCACCCCTGACCCACTTCAAACAAACACCCAAGACCTATTTCATTGAAGCCCCAAAGCAAGCAAAGCCCATTGACATGACTCAAAGGGACAAAAAATAGTTAGATTAGGAATTTCATCTGAATTGTAATTTGTTTTCAATTTTAATTTCATTTTTATTTTGTAAAGCCTATATAAAGGCATTAGTTTTATTTCATTGAGAGCTTGGTTAGGCTACTAGGCAGCAGTAGGAGTAGGAGTAGGATAGAATAGAAAGCTCTCTTTGATACACTTTTAGTTTTCTGCACTATTACATTTCAAGTATTGAATTCAATTTAGTTTATGCAAATTTCAATTTCTACAATCCTCTGCTCCGATTTCCTTCTCTGCAAATTTTATTTTTTCGTTCACATTGCTCTCAATTTACTTTCATGCAATTTAATTCTTCTGCAAGTGTTCTGCATTTTACAATTCTTGCTGTGATCTGAATTTACTCTTCCTGCAATTTAAATTTCTAGTCACTTGTTCTTAAGTTCTTTTCGATTGCTTGATCTATTGTTTTTCTTAATTTCCCAGCACTAAATTCCCTTTACATTTACTGCAATTTACTTTTTTTGCTCTTTAAGTTTCAGTCAATTCACTTTCTACATTCTACAATTCCTGCAATTTATATTCTATTGCTTAAATTTCATCCAATTCACCAATGTCTACTTGACTAGACAGACCACCCACTAAAGTTGCTTGGTCCATCAATCCCTGTGGGATCGACCTCACATCCGGCAAGCAATGGGACATGTACAGATTGTGGGTAACCTGCCTTTCCCTGCCCGGGTTTCAGATTTAGTCTCTGCAGCAGGTGTGTCCCATCGGGCAGGGGACACGAAGGTCATGATCCCTAGTGCCGATCAGTATGTCCCGAATGGGAAGTACATAAGGCCACCAGTTCTCTTTACGAGCCGGCCTGCTGGTCCATCTTTGGATACCCCTTCCTCTTCCACTCCACCATCATCCACACCACAAGCACCATCCATTCATTAGATGTACCTACAGATCCTTGAGAGGTTCGAACGGCAAGACCAGTGAATGGAGCGAATGGAGCACCGTAACAAGCGCAGATACAACTATCTGAAGGAACTTATAGCTGGTACTCACCCACCTCCAGAACCGAAGGACACCCCAGACTCCCCTTCATCCAGTAGTACAGAGAGCCATGGTGAACCAGATAGCGGAGGCAATGCTTCCAGCCCTACCTTGCTCCTTACTGATGGCACGGAGGACCGTGCCAAGCCTTAAGTGTGGGGAGGTCAGTCCTTGACTTCCGAAGGTAACTTACTCTCTTAACACCAACATTTGACTTTTTCTTTTGTTAGATAGGATAGATTGCATGATAATGATGGTTTGCATGTATGTTTTGCTTGGTTAAAGTAATGAGTTTCTTTTCAAGACCCTTTTTATTGTATTTCACTAATTTAAATTGAAAATTTGTGTTAAACTTGTTTGAAGATTGTAATCTGGAACATGAATTATAGCAAAGAACACACAACCTGTGAGATTTGAGCTTAATTACATGGTTACACTATTTAACCATAATATTTTATTCTTGTTTGTCTTCTTCTCTATGATTGTAATCTACATTTTGTTCCATTCTATAAGTCCATTGTTTAGTATATTTGCATGCATACATATGATTGAGGCCATAATTTGTTATTACCTCACTTATCCCAAATAGCCTACCATTCCAATTACCTTTGTTAGCCACTTTGAGCCTTTTAATACCCCTTTGTTCTACATTTTACCACATCACTAGCCTTAAGCGGAAAAACAACTAATTACCCTAATTGAATCTTTGGTTAGTTTAAGATAGAGAGTGTGTATCAATTAAGTGTGGGGAACTGTAGGAACTTGGGTTAATGGGAATGTGTTATGTTTTTACTTTATTTGAATATTGGAAAATTGGGTACCTACTCATGTGAGACCAGAAAAAAAAAATTAAAAACCCGTGTGTATTGATATGTTATTTTTAGCTTTAAAAAAATTATTATAATAAATAAATACAACAACAACAAAGCCTTGTCCCACTAAGTGGGGTCGGCTACATGAATCAAACGACGCCATTGTGCTCTGTCATGTATCATGTCTACAGAGAGACCGTTTACATGTAGATCTCGTTTGACCACCTCATGGATGGTCTTCTTAGGTCTTCCTCTGCCTTTCGCCCTTTGTCCATCTTCCATTTCATCCACCCTCCTGACTGGATGTTCTATCGGTCTTCTTCTCACATGTCCAAACCACCTGAGACGCGATTCAACCATCTTTTCCACAATGGGTGCTACTCCAACTCTCTCCCTTATATCTTCATTCCTTATTTTATCCAATCGCGTATGACCACTCATCTATCTCAACATCTTCATCTCTGCCACACTCAGCTTATGTTTGTGCTTCCCTTTAGCCGCCCAACACTCCGTACCATACAGCATAGCTGGTCTTATAAATAGTACAAAATAAATAAATAGGGGATAAAATCACCCCAGTGCTAAGTTTAATAAAGGATCAATGCATATAAGGTGAAATTAAAAAGGAAAACTTGGAAACGTGAGTATGTGATAAAAAAGTAGAAATTATGGGTAGCTAGGCATAATTTTAGAAGTATATAGAGTGTGTGTGTGTGTTAGGTGAAAGCTTAGGTTAGTCAAAGATTCATATTATAGCTCACTTGGCCATACATATATCCTCACCCTTACCTTAGTCCCATTACAACCTTGAAAAGACCTCATGATGTTTGCATTGATATACTAAATTTTTGTTGATTGGTTAGATGAAGAACAAAGTCTAGAAAGCATGAGTAGAGAAGAGTAGAATGAATTAACCGTAGACACTTGAGAGATTAGAGCGATATACACTACCAGTGAGGGTTCAATACTTAATTCTATGTTCCCTGCTTTCATGAGCTATCTTCTTACAAGTTTACTTATCTTTTACTGTGTGGTTTGAATTAGTGGAATATGATTTATGTTTGTCTTGGAGAACTTATTTATTTTTAACTAAGTAAGAAGAATCATATTAGCATATAGTTGCATTCATAGGTTACATCTCATAAGTCTTACTTTCCCTCATTCATTCTTTTTCATCTCCTTGAGCTCAACATGAGGACATGCTAGTGTTTAAGTGTAGGGAGATTGATAAACCACTATTTTATGGTTTATCTTGTGCTCAATTGAGTGGTTTTTATCAAGCCTTTGCACACTTATTCATACAATTTGCATGATATTACAATTCCTTCCCAATTTTGTTCTATGGTTGAAAACTTGCTTCCTGAGCCCTTAAATTGTATATTTTTAATTCTCCTTTATACCATTCGATGCCATGATATGTGCGTTAAGTATTTTCAGGCTTTATAGCGCAGGAATGGCTTAAAGGATGGAAAGGAAGCTTGCAAAAATGGAAGGAGCACAAGAAATAAATGAGATAACCAGCGAGGAGCGACGCGCACGCATGGCTCACGCGTGCACGTGAATCGGAGTCTGCACGGCGATGCGTACGCGTGCCTGACGCGTACGCGTGACACGCAAAGATGACCAGCGACGCGTACGCATGACATGTGCTACCTGCTGAAATTGCAGAAAATGCTGGGGGCGATTTTGGGCTGAGTTTGGACCCAGTTTTTGGCCCAAAAACACAGAATAGAGCCAGGGGACAAGCAGAGACTCAACATACATTCTCATTCGCATAATTTTTAGTTTTAGATCGGAATCTTAGAGAGAAATCGCACTCTTCCTCTAGGTTTTCTTCACATTCATAGTTCTAGTTTTTATGCTTTTTATGCTTTTACTTTGGATATTGAGAAGAGTCACTAACTCCGTTGAAGTTTCCATTATTCTAGTTTGTTTCCTTATTCCTTTACTCTTTTGATTACTTATTAACCCAGTTCAGATAGGTATGTTATGATTTTGGATTTATTAATGCAAAGAACTGTTTTTACCTTTAATTAATCTTCAGTTATTATTTTATTTAATTTATCATGTCTTCTTCTTATTCCTTTACGAAAATTACATTCATGTCAATGGAGTAGACTCCCAACTTGACTTGGGGGTTGATTAAAAGGAGACCCTTGAGTTGGAATACTCAAGTTATTAGTTCAATTGGAAGTTGTTGGCTAAGTCTCTATTTACTAACACTAATCCTTCCATAAGGAGAGGATTAGGACTTGCGAATAAGAGTTAGCTCAATCACTTGACTTTCCTTTATTTAGTAAGGGTTAACTAAGTGAAAATAACAACCTCTTGCTACTCCACTTAGAAAAATCCAACAAGGATAGAACTTCCAATTAATCTTCCCTCGGTCAAGACTTTTATTTAATTATATAAATTCTCTTGTTAATTTCTATTGCTTTAAATTATAATCATTTATTTTTCTGTTCTCCAACTCTTAAAATTTCTCATAAAATTCCTGACTAATAAAATAACACCCTTTTGTCAACTCGTTGGGAGACGACCTGGGATTTCTACTCCTAGTATTTTTATTCTAAAATTTGTGACAACCCTTTTAAATTGATAAGCGGATTTTCGTCGGTTAAGAACTGTACTTGTAACGCTGTTCTTATTATAAATTCTTAATTGGCTAATTTTCGCCCCCATCAGGGTTTTAAGCAAGTTTTTAGTAGAATCAGAGTATGTATTATACCTAGGGGCTCCAGTGTATTTATAGTGGAATTGATTACCTTCCTTAGGGGGAAGATCCTTATCTTATCTTATATCTTTCTAGTAGGATCTTTATCTTAGGTAACCACCTTCTAGTGAGCGGTGACCTTGTTGCATTGGGCCTTCTTGGGCCTGCAGGTCGACATCCGACCTCTTGGAAGAGGTCGGTGGAAGTAGGAGGGCTCTCCTCATAGGTTGGCTCATTTTTCCTTTCTCGGCCCAGACCCCCTTCTCGGGTCAAGGTATGAACAGTGCCCCTGCTTGAGCCTCGACCTCTTGCTAGGTCGTGCTCGAGCACTTCCTGATCGGACATGTCTTCTCTGGGCAGGTCGGGCTCCGTGATCTTCCAGTTTTTGAGATACGAAACGTTTGCTTTAAATGATGGTCTAAATTAGCGCGACAGCTTCCTTGGGTTTCTGCAAGCGCTTTTAAGGCTCATTGATTGGGCCTTTATTTCCTTTTTGTAGTTTCAACTTTCCCTCCTTTGTCTCTCTTTTTAAAAACTCCAGAGCTTCTTATTTTTCTTTTTTCGCAAGCGTTCGTCATCCTCTCTTATTTCTTTCTTTCGTCCATTTCTTGAGGTTTTGTCTACGCCCTCTGATCAAGAAGTCCTTTTCTTGGCTTTCTTGGCATTTTTCTTGGCGAGGTTCGCGCCACTATCACAGACGTTTTTTGTGTGCCTCTTTTTTCTGTTGCTCTGTTTGGGTGTGATCCACTTTCTTCGTTCATTTACCTATTTTTAGTGATTCTGCATGTCCGTCTCAAAGTTTTGGTTTTTACTCCTTGTGCTGGGCGATGGGGTTTTTTGGGCTCTTGTATCTTTGAATTGCATTTTGTCTGTGTTTGTGTTGCCTCCAAAGGGTACCGCCATGTCGCGACGCCAACGCTGCAAGACTGGGGCGCCTTTTCATTAGTTGAGTGTTGTTGCTGGATTTTTCCGATTTCTTTCCCCTTTGGCCGAGCTACTTGTAGTGATGTTTTTTGTTTTTTATTGCTCTAGGTGTAGCATATATTTCTCATAAGAACCTTGTCAAAATGTCCACAAAATTTCCACCTAATATGGCTGATTGGTTAGACTCTGTAGTTTGTGCTGTGTGACAGTGGCAGATCGGGAGTATTGTGAGAAATTGAGGAGGTTCCATAGGGTGTGTGGGAATAGGGAGGATGAGAAAAACTATGAGCTAATTGCCCTTGATCCCGAGGAGAGGGTTTGTTTCCCTCCTTTAAGTTGTACTAAGCACCTGTTCTTTTATGCTTATGACTGTTTTTTCACGAAGTTAGGCGTTACCCTCCCTTTTACCGACTTTGAGACCGAGATCCTTTGGAATTATAACCTTGCTCCTACCCAGCTTTATCCTAACTACTGGGCCTTTATGAAGATTTTTCAGCTCTTGTGTCAGAAGTTAGGTGTCCAGCCTTCTCTCAGCCTATTCTTGTATCTGTTTGTTTTAACAAAACCCGGGTCGACCAAGAAGAAGGCTTCTTGGATCTCTTTTCGAGCTAACCAGGGTAGGAAAGTTTTTTCTATCTTTGACGAGTCTTTCCATGATTTTAGAAACTTTTACTTCAAGATACGAGCTGTAGATAAAGTGCATCCTTTCTTCTTGGATGAGAATGAGGAGTCTTCCTTCCCCCTCTTGTGGCAAGAGAACCCGATAGTAGCTAAGTATACCCTAGAGAGTTTAGACGAGGTGGAGCAGGCCTTTGTGGGTGTGTTGGAGGAGCACTGGGGGGTTGAGCTCCTCACTTGGACACGAAGAAGTTTTTAGGAGATCCCAGCCTTCTCCGGTCTGAGTTAGGTAGTACCCGACCTCTTGCTCTTTTAGTTTCTCTTCTTAGTTGCATCTTTTGATGACTTTTGTGTTCCTTGTTTTCAGAGATGGCTTTGGGTTCTGATTCTATGAAATTCTTGTGTAAGACAAAAAGGACTGTGGCTGCCCAAAATCTTCAAAGAAAAGCCGCTGGGGAGGGTTCCTCTCAGCTTCCTTCCAAGAAGCCGGACTCGGGTCCTCAGGGCCTGAGAAAGATCATCCATACTCCCAACGTCTGCCTGGTTCCTCCTGACTTGCCTTTGGAAAGCTCAGGCGCTACTTCTTCCCCTTCTTCTCCAGTGCCTACTCCTAAGAAACAGAAGACCTCTATTGCAGCCGATATTAATGATAAGGAGTTTAATGGTTTGGCTTGGAGCGAGGAACACATTATGTCCCACAGCTTTGCCTCTACCGACGATGTATCCATTCTCAACCATTTCCAGTATATGGTCAGAAATTGTGTCCAGATGGCTGGTCTGAATTTTATCTTGGCGAGAGAATTCAAGAAATCTCCTATTAATGCTACTAGCACCTTTCTGGGGAGTGCGAAGGCTGAGTTTGAGAGGGTCAGTGGCCTAAAGGCCGAGCTCGAGGAGAAGAATGTTGGGTTGGAGCTTGCTTTGGAGAAGGAACGGGCCCGAGCTACTAAGGCCAAGGAGGCGTCTAAGCTGGCAGAGGATATGAAGAAGAAGCCTGAAGAGAGCTATACCCACACCTATGGCGAGCTCATGGAGACGAAAGAAAAGCTTCAGTCAGCTTATGATGATTATGCTGAGTTGCAGGGCCATGTGGTAAATGGCATGACTCAGATATATGAAAATTTGAAGGATCAAGTCCGCGTTCTGGCTACTGACCTCGACCTTACCCTATTCAAAATGGATAATGTGGTGGTCGATGGAATAATTGTTCCTGCTGTGGATGAAGATGAGGTTCCAGCGCTCGACGCTAAGACTAAGGCTGTTCCGATCTCTTCTATTGTGGTTGCCCAACCTGAGGTTGATCCTGATGTGGAGATCTTGAATGAGGCTAACGAAGTCATCGGGGTGATCTCGATTTCGGTGATCCATCCTTCTCCCCAGGATACGGCTATGGGCGAGAAGCTTGACCCGTTGTGACCTCTTTTTTATGAACATTTTTAAGTTGTATATTGTTGTGGCCCTGTGGGCCTTGATGAACACCTTTTTGTAATAGTTCGTATTTTAAACACTTTCACTCTTAGTTGCTTTGAACAACTTTTTAGTTAATATTTAACTTTTTAAGTAATGTTCTTGACAAGATTTTATGTTCAATTGTTTGGCTAACCTTGCGTGAGCCGCACCGTGCGCGTCGCGCGTCCATTCAAACATCGCCTAGTGTGCGTGTGCACAACCTCCTGTATATACACATGGGTCGGGATTTTTCGCAGAGTGTGCGGACGCACACGTCTGTGCATCCGCACAGGTGGACGCACATGCCTTCATTAAAATAGCACGTGACTCACAATTTTGATGGATTTGAGGCCCATTTCTGAAGCCATTTAGCTCATGAGGAAGGGAGAATGAAGACCATAGGAGAGCATAACATTAGAATAGCTTAGGAATAGTGGTAGATAGTTTTTAGTGTAGTTTTTCTTTAAGTTTTTCATCATCTTCTCTACTAGGGTTTATACTAGGGTTTTTACATTCAAGTTCCATTTCAATTTTGATTTTGGATTTTGCTAATTCCCATTGTAAGTATCTCTTGCTATTACTCTTTATAGTTATATTGTTCTTACACTTTCTTATAATTTAAGTTATAGTTCAATTTCACTTCGCCTTTGCAATTTCTATTTCTTGTTGATGAGATTGATGTTTGATGATTGTTACATGCTTTCTTGTGTCTTTATTGTTGATTGACATCATTTCTTGCTTTTGGTTTCAAGCTTTTTCTCATTTTTTCCTTGTTTAAGCTTTTTGCCCACCAAATGTTTCACAAAATGTCAAGCATGATTTTGGGCTAGTTTTCTATCTCTTGGCTTGGGGAAAGTGAGCAATTGGGTTCCTAGAATTGGAATATCCAACATTTAGTGTTAATTTTGGATTGTTAATTATTCTTGTTCCCACTAACGCTATGTTGTTGCTAAGTTAATTAGTAAGCAATTTAGGATTTGTGGGTTAAGAACACTTATACTCATTTAACTTACTTTCCGATGTGAGAGTTAATCAAGTGAGATTGATCCATTCTAATTGGCATAGTTGTGGTTCCAACAAGGAAAGGACCCTTATCTTACTCCAAGCCAAGATGCCTTTTTTGCTTTAATACCTTTACACACGTTTACATTAGTTCCCTTTACACTTTACTTGTCTATATTGCATAGTTACTTCATTAATTCCTTTATTAGTTTATTTATTACAATTTTGCATGTTCCTTTATTGCTTTATATGTTTGTTCCTTTATTGAAAACTCCATGATCCTCATAACCAAGATTGCACACTCATTGGTCTCAAGTGCCCTTGGGAGACGACTCGGGAATTGAA
The DNA here is from genome assembly GCF_003086295.3 of Arachis hypogaea. Taxonomy (NCBI): domain Eukaryota; kingdom Viridiplantae; phylum Streptophyta; class Magnoliopsida; order Fabales; family Fabaceae; genus Arachis; species Arachis hypogaea. The sequence goes on from NC_092055.1 coordinate 72,840,219, forward strand.
ACTCCTGAAATTAAATTGGTTTTGAATTGTGACATATCTTTAGATTAAACATTTGATGTGGTGGATTGATCGTTGGTCTAGGCTATACTTTCAACGATAAGATTCTAATTTGTGAAAACCTAGATTAACGGTGAATCCGGCCTTCGTCAAATTTAGCGCCGTTGCTGGGGAGTCACTTCAAGTGCAATGAGTGCTAAAATTTTGGTTGTTGTGAATATGTAAATAGTGTGAATATTTGACTTTCTGTTTGCTACTCGGTACTCATTTGTAGATGGCGCCTTTACCTAAGTAGTGATAGTAACTAACATTTTTGTTTGTTTAGTTCTAGGTAAATAGATATAACTCGAGTATGTTGATAAACCCATATTTTATGATATATTTTGTGCTTAATTTGAGTGATTTATTCAATCCTTCACCCACTTATTCATATTAATTGCATGATTTTACTTTCCCTTCCTTATTATGTGATGCATGTGAAAAACATGTTTCCTAAGCTTTAAAATTAATTACTTTAATTACCTTTATTTCCATTCGATGCCGTGATTAGTGTGTTGAGTAGTTTCAGATTTTCTAAGGCAGAATGACTTAAGGGATGGAAAAGAAAACATACAAAAATGGAAGGAAAGCACAAAACAGAGCTTCTGAAGAAACTGGCATCCACGCGATCGCATGGACGAAGCAATCGTGCGCCAAGCGCGAATCAGCAGTGACGCGGCTGCATGACTGACGCAACCGCACACCTTAAGCAGAACGCACATGACACGGTCGCATGGCTGACGCGACCGCGTGGCAAAAAATGCTCCAAATGATGCGACCGCATGACCCACGCGGACGCGTGACCCACGCGGACGCGTGACAGAGGCCACGCACCAGAAATTGTAGAAAACGCTCATAGCGAATTCTGAAGCCCTTTTTGGCCCAAATCCAAGTTTAGAAGGCATATACCAGAGGTTACAAAGTGGGGGAACGCATCCATTCAAATGGAGCTCGCTAATTTTCACTTTCCATGATTTAGATTTAGTTTGAGAGAGGTTCTCTCCTCTCTCTTAGGATTAGGATTAGGATTTAGGACTTCTCTTAGTTTGTAAGAGTGACTCTCGATCCAGGTTTAATATTTACTTCAATGCTTTTATTCGTACCTATAAATGTTGCCAACTTGACTTATGAAACCTTTCCATGTTATGATTTGAATTAATGATTATTTGAGGTATTTCAGTTATTGATTACTTTCTCCTTAATTTGTGTTACCATTGCTTTCTATCTAAGGACATTTTTATTCCAAGAATTTTACTTTTTCCCTTTTGGTCTTGGTTAAGAAATCAGTAACTCAACATTATTAAACTCAGCATAATTGATAATCGTTATCTTGCTAATTGAACTGAACTTCAATAATCCCAACTCTTTCTTAGGAAATAAATAGGATTCGAAGGTCAAACTAATTAGTCCCTTGACTTTTCTTTACTTTAGTAAAGGTTAACTAAGTGGAATTTAGATTTAACTTTCATTATTGTTGAGAGAGATAACTAAGTTGGACTTCCAATTTCTCTTACCTTGCTAAAAGATTGCTTTACAGTATTTATTTACTTTAATTACCATCTACTTCACCTGTCATTTAAATCACTTGCTTCTCACCTTCTAAACCCCGATTACAACCTTTATAGCCAATAATAAGAACATACTTCCTTGTAGTTCCTTGAGAAGACGACCCGAGGTTTGAATACTCGGTTAACAATTTTTAAAGGGGTTTGTTACTTGTGACAACCAAAACATTTGTAAGAAAGGTTGATTGCTTGGTTTAGTAACTATACTTACAACGAGAGTTTATTATAACCTCTAAACCATCAATCTTCAGTTCTTTCATATATATTCATTTATCTATTGCTTCTATTAGTATTATTACACTTTATTTTTCCTTTCCATCATGAGTTATCACCCTTTTTGCTTGGAGTCTGGTTATTATCATGTTGCAAGGGGATACAATTCGAACAGTGGTTCACATCAAGGTATGGGAGGCCAATTCGAAGGAGGGTCACAAGCAAGAAATTCTTGGCAACAAGGACCCTATGACCCTAATGTTTATCAACCTCTCACTCCAAGTGGAACACCTCATCATTACAATTTTTCCCCTCCATATGCTCATGTTCCATACCCTCTATATGAGACACAACCATTGTACTCCCAAGCCCCTTTACCATTTCCACCACCAACTTCTTCTCAACCAACTTACCCATCGCCTTATATGGGACAACTTAGTTTCCATCACCATCCCACTCCCATCAACCTCTCTCGTAAGGAGGATAACTTTCAAGCCTTCATCCAAGAACAACGGGAATTTCAAAGAAAACAAGATGATTGCATGGTAACTCTTGCCGAAGTCTTGTCCCGCTTGACACCCCCTCATTCCACCCCTAGCAACCTTGCTCCTCCACAACTTGGGATGCCTAGTGATCTAAACTTGCCACCTCCATCAACTCTAAGGTCTAGTATTGATGCTATAACCCCGCAAGGAGGCAAGCCACTTGAAGAGATAAACTCCCAACCCACTCCACCTATGGAGGAATCCGTTGGGGGGTGAAAACCTTGTTGAGAGCGGAAGAGAGGATGAGCTCAAGGAAGGTCTTATTGATGAAGAAAGCCCAAAAGAAGGAGAATATGAGGATAAAGAAGATGAAATTACTTCACAAGTTCCCCATGACCGAGAAGGTAAGCTACCACTCCAAGAAGCAAGGGAAGATTTGAAACCATTTCCACCCCGTGTTAAATATCCATTTCTTGACAAGGAGCACAAGTTCTCGGTGATAGTGGCAACCGATCTTTCCAATCAAGAGGAGCAACAACTCCTTGAGGTTATCCGGAAGTACAAGAAGGCGATCGGATGGAACCTAAGTGACATTGTGGGAATAAGTCCTCAAGTGTGCCTTCATCGAATTTTCTTAGAGGAAGGTGCTAAGCCGGTCCGGCAACCGCAAAGACGGCTAAACCCCACAATCCTTGATGTAGTCAAGAAGGAAGTAACTCACCTCTTGGAAGCGGATATCATCTATCCCATTTCAGACAGTGAGTGGGTAAGTCCGGTCCAAGTAGGGCCGAAGAAATCCGGAGTAACCATGGTGAAAATAGAAAGTGGAGAGCTCGTTGCAACCCGGATTCAAAATGCTTGGCGAGTGTGCATAGATTACCGCCGGCTGAATCAAGCAACACGGAAGGACCATTACCCGTTGCCGTTCATAGACCAAATGTTGGATCGCTTGGCAGATAAATCCCATTATTGCTTTTTAGATAGATATAAGGGGTACTTCCAGATTCATATAGCTCCTGAGAATCAGGAGAAAACCACTTTTACTTGCCCCTTTGGAACGTTTGCGTATAAGAGAATACAGTTTGGCTTGTGCAATGCACCGGCAACATTCCAAAGATGCATGACAAGTGTTTTCTCAGACCTTTTGGAGAGTTACATGGATGTCTTCATGGACGACTTCAGTGTTTATGGTAGCTCCTTTGATGCATGTTTAGAGAACTTAGCTCGGGTACTAGAACGATGCACCAATACTAACCTTGTATTGAACTTTGAAAAATGCCATTTTATGGTGAAACAAGTTATAGTGTTATGTCATATTGTATCTAAAGATGGAATTTCCGTAGACCTGGCTAGGATCGATGTTATTTCGTGTTTACCTTACCCCTCCTCGGTGAGGGAGATTCGTTCCTTCCTTGGCCACGCAGGTTTTTACCACTGGTTCATCAAGAATTTTAGCCAAGTCACTTTACCCCTCTCCCGCTTACTTCAAAAGGATGTGGAATTCATTTTTAATGAGGATTGCAAAAAAGCTTTTGACAAGTTGAAGGAAGCTTTGACCACAGCTCCTATTGTGTGAGGCCCAAATTGGGATCAACCTTTCGAGATCATGTGCGATGCCTCGAATCACGTCGTAGGTGCCGTGCTAGCACAGCATGATAGTAAAGCTCCTTAAACTATAGCTTATACTTCAAAGACCTTAGATTCGGTCCAGTCGAATTACACCACTACCAAAAAAGAGCTCTTAGCCATTGCTTTTGCACTAGATAAGTTTCAACCCTATTTGCTAGGCTCTAAGGTAGTGGTGTATTCGGACCATGCTACCTTGAAATATTTGTTGAAAAAGAAAGAGTCAAATCCTAGGCTCATTAGGTGGATATTACTCTTGCAAGAATTCGACTTGGAGATTAGAGATAGAAGTGGGTCCCAAAATCTGGTAGCGGACCATTTGAGTCGGCTTGAACATTTAGCTTCGGATCCCACTCCTATTAATGACTCATTTCCTTTCGATACCTTGCAAGAAATATCCACAAGTACCCCTTGGTTTGCCCCGATTGCTAATTACTTAGTCGCCTGCATTTTTCCCCCACAATTTTCAAAGCATCAAAAAGATAAATTGAGAAGCGATGCTAAGTATTATCTTTGGGATGAAACATATTTGTGAAGGCGTGGGGCTGACCAAGTGATTAGGAAGTGTGTGTCGGAATTTGAGTTTCAATCTATCCTCCAATTTTGCCACTCATCTGAGAGTGGGGGTCATTTCGGCCCACAAAGAACAGCAGGAAGGTTTTAGACTGTGGGTTCTGGTGGCCTACTTTGTTTAGGGATGCCAACCAATTTTGCAAATCCCTTCATCAATGCCAGAAATATGGAAATACCTCACAGAGAGATGAAATGCCTCAACAATCGATGATTTTTTGTGAGATTTTTGATGTTTGGGACATAGATTTCATAGGGCCATTTCCAAATTCCAATGGGTTTATTTATATCCTGTTGGCAATGGATTACGTCTCTAAATGGGTGGAAGCAATTCCTACCCGTTGTGATGACGCCAATACCGTTGCCTCATTCTTGAAACATAATATTATCTGTAGATTTGGGCCACCACGAGCAATCGTGAGCGACCAAGGAATCCATTTTTGCAACAGAAAAATTAAGGCGTTGATGAAAAGGTATGGGGTCATCCACAAAGTATCCACAGCCTATCATCCTCAGACCAATGGGCAAGCAGAAGTGTCCAACAGGGAGATCAAGAGAATCTTAGAGAAAGTGGTTAACCCACAACAGAAGGATTGGAGTTCCAGATTGGGAGATGCACTATGGGCATACAGGACCGCTTACAAAACCCCAATCGGAATGAGTCCCTTTCGTATTGTTTTCAGGAAGCCTTGTCATCTTCCTGTTGAAATCCAACATAGAGCCTATTGGGCGGTGAGGAATTGCAATCCAGATTTAAAGGGAGCAGGAATGGAACGTAAAATCCAATTGGAGGAATTAGAATGTCTTAGGCTAGAAGCATATGAGAATGCTCAGTTTTACAAGGAGAAAGCAAAGACATTCCATGACCAAAATATTAGGAGGAGAGCTTTAAGATAGGTGATGAAGTGCTTGTGTACAATTCGAGGTTGCGATTGATGCCCAGGAAGTTGAGATCTAGATGGGATGGTCCATTCAAGGTTGTGGATGTCAAGCCTTATGGAGTGGTGAAGGTGATTTACCCTATCAATGGGACCAAGTTTAAAATCAATGGTCATAGGGTGAAGCTCTATCACACTCAACCAAAGAATGCCAAGGAGTTGGAGATATTCTTCCTTGGAGATGTTTCAAGTGACCAATAAAGCCATGCATAGTCTAACTTAGGACTCTAAACCAATGTGCTTGGTGGGAGACACCCCACCATGGTAACATTGTTCCAACTTTATCTTTTTTTTTTATAGCTTTTTGAATTAGTTGCTTTCTTTGGGTATAATGGTTAGCTTAGTTTTGATTTGGTATTTTTGGATTGAATAAGTTGAATTGCTTGTGGATCATGAATTTATGCTTGTTTGAATGATTTGGGGTTGGTATGTTGCTTTGGTATATGATGGAACTTTAGTTTTAAAAGGGAAAAAATTTTGTGAAACAGGGCACTTGTGCGTGCGCACGTAATTGCATTTTTCGCTACCTGTGCGAGCGCACGCCCCTGTGCGCCCATACACCCTTTGTAGCACCCTCTGGTGGTGACTGTGCATGGGCGCTGCCCTGTTTTCTTAGCCCTGTGTGTGCGCACTGTCTCGTGCGTACACACGCAACATCCCTATCGCGCTCCTTGTGCGGCCGCACAGACGTGTGCGTCCGCACACCAATTGACAGCCCCTCTGGTGGGAGCGTCGTTACAAGTTATGCGCGTGAACAACCTTCCCCCATCTTTGTCCCTGTGCGTGCGCACGGACCTGTGTGCGCATGCACACATGACTCTTCACCTCAAGCGTTGACACAAAAAAAAGAAGCTTTCTGTGCGAGCGCACGCCCTTGTGCGCCCGCACGCGCTGTTGCAACCCCTCTGGTGGGAGTACCGCACACTCTGTGCGCCTGTATCCCTCTCAGCTTTTCGTCTGTTGTGTGTACGCATCAGCTTATATGTACGCACACATCACTTATCTTGCGACCTTTGTGCGCGTGCTCCCTACTGTGCATCCGCACACGCTCATACACCTCCTTTGGTCGTAGCGATCGCATGCTGTGTGCGTTCGCATCCCTTCTAATCTTTGCTTTTTGTGCGTCCGCACAGGCCTCTGTGCGACCGCACGCAAATCGATTTGGGCGTTATCAGGGCAACCTGCCCTGTCGAGCAGCAGTTTTCATTTTTTCCTTTCCTCACAGCTGCTGCTCCCCTCCATCTCTCTGCCCAGTCAGGCGACCTTGCCGCCGGCCACAGCCGCCGTCAAGCCGCCACCATCTCTCTCTCTCATTGCTTCTCTCTCTTACTTCTCTTTTCTTTTCTTTCTTTCTTTCCTTTCTCTTTTCTTTTCTTCACTACCGGTGAGCTTCTCCTCTGGCATTTTTTTTTTCCGGCGATCCCAACCGCCACAATTCGCAGTGGCTATAAAGAGTGCCATTGTTCCCTTCCCCATTCTTTCTTGTTTGTACCATTGATAAACCACTATTTTATGGTTTATCTTGTGTTTAATTGAGTGGTTTCACCAAGTCATTACCCACTTATTCACATGAATTGCATGATTTTACAATTCCTTCCTAGTTTTGTTCTATGGTTGAAAGCTTGCTTCCTAGAGATCTTTAATTTGTGTATTTTAATTCTCTTTATACCATTCAATGCCATGATCTGTGTTTTAAGTGTTTCAGGCTTTATAGGGCAGGAATGGCTTAGAAAATAGAGAGGAAGCTTGCAAAAAAAATGGAAGGAACACAAGAAACTAAGGAGATGACCAGCGAGCAGCGACGCGCATGCATGGCTCACGCGTGCGCGCGATATGAAGAAATTTGCAGCGACGCGTACATGTGCCTGACACGTATGTGTGGATTGGAGTTATGCAAGATGACGCGTGCACGTGCTTGATGCGAACGCGTGACACGCCAAAACGACCAGCGGCGCGTACACGTGACTGACGCGTACGCGTGACATGCGTGATCTGCAGAATTAACAGAAAATGCTGGGGGCGATTTTGGGCCGCGTTTTCACCCAGGTTTTGGCCCAGAAACACAGACTAAAGCCAGGGAACAAGCAGAGACTCAATACACATTCTCATTAGGATAGGTTTTTGGTTTAGATCTGAATCTAGAGAGAAATTACTCTTCCTCTAGGTTTTCTTTACATTCATAGTTTATTAGTTTTATGCTTTTGCTTTGGATATTGAATAGTCATCGCTTCCGTTGAAGATACTATTCTAGTTTGTTTTTCTACTTCCTATTTATTTATTCCATATTCTTAATTCTTGTTTAGAGTGGTAATTGGATTATTTTGGATTTATTAATGCAAAGGATTATTTTTCTTTTTAATTAATTTTCAATCCCTATTTTATTTAATTTATCATGTCTTCTTATTATATTTCTATGAGCGTTATATTCATGTCAATGGAGTAGATCCCCTACTTGACATGGGGGTTGATTGAGAAGAGACACTTGAGTTGGAAGGCTTAAGTGATGGTTAAACTGGAAGTTGTTGGCTAGTTCTGTATTTACTAATGCTAGACCTTCCCAAGGGAGAGGACTAGGATTTGCGAATAAGAGTTAGCTCAATCACTTGACTTTCCTTTATTTAGTAAGGGTTAACTAAGTGAAAACAACAACCTTTTTGATACTACACTTAAGAGATCCCAACAAGGATAGAACTTCCAATTAATCATTCCCTCAGTCAAGGCTTTTTATTTAGAATATTATAAATGTCTTTTAGTTTTTATTACTTTAATTTACAATTGTTTAATTGTTCATTGCCCGACTCAGATTCTCTTGGAAACTCCTGATTAATAAATTAGCACCCTTTTTAGCAACTCGTTGGGAGACGACCTGGGACTCATACTCCCAGTATTTTTATTCTAAATTTTGTGACAACCTTTCTAAATTGATGAGGCAGATTTTAGCTGGTTAAGAGCTATACTCTCAACATAATTTCTAAATTTGATTTCTTAATTAGCCGACTTACGCCTTACTCCATCAATTTTTGGCGCCGTTGCTGGGGAGTTGCAACTGTGTGCTAAATTATTAATTAGTGTACATATTTTTATTTTATTTGCATATTTTATTTTACTTTATTACCATGAGCTATATGTTTCTCTCATTGAATGACGCGTTCGTTGCCTGATCCTAGCTTAGCCGTATTTGATCCTGAAATTGAAAGAACTATTTCACGTATTAGGCGAGCTCGACTTCGGTTAGCCTCTGAGGGTGGTGAAGTGATTGTTATCGATTCACTAGTCTCATCTGAGGGCGAATCTGAACCGCCATTTGAGAGTGAAACAAGCTCTTTTACTACTGATTCAGTTGATTCACGTGCAGATAACATGGCAGCACCTAGGAGGTTTACTCTCCAGGAAGCTGGAGCCCCAGATTTTATACTACAGCTGTATCAAGTGCATCATCCAACTCTGGCTGCAGATTTTGAGCTGAAGACTGCACTAATCTATTTGATGCCCAAGTTTCATGGCTTACCTGCTCAGGAGCCCATCAAGCACCTCAGGGATTTTTAGACAGCCTGTTCTACTGTTAGGCGTCATGGTGCAAATGAAACTTCTATTCTGTTAACTGCCTTCCCATTTTCTCTTGAGGGAAAGGCGAGGGAGTGGTACTACTCCCAACCTGAAGCGACTGTTACCAATTGGGATACGCTCAGGAGAGAATTCTTGGAAAAATACTTTCCAGCTGAAGTTACAGACATACTGAGGAAAGAGATCTCCTGCATTGTTCAAGGTGAATCAAAAACCCTTTATGAGTACTCGGAGCGCTTTAAGAACCTTCTAGATGCATGCCCCCATCACATGATTGACAGGCTAGTATTGATCAGCTATTTCACTCAAGCCATGAATCCTCGGGATAAAACTACACTAGATGGTGCTAGTAATGGTTCTCTGAAGAAGTACAAAACTGCAGATGAAGCATGGCAACTGATCAGCGACTTAGCTGAGTCCACCAAGAATCACAGGCATAGGAGCAACCACTCAAAAGCTGTTGCAGAAGTTTCCTCTAGCACTGAGACTTCTGCTCTTACACAGAGTATATGTGAAATGACCAACCTACTGAAGCAGATGCAGTTGAATCAACAACAAACTCAGCCTTCCCCACCACAATAGGGCCAACAGTTAGTTTCCCAAAGAGTATGCAGAATATGTGCTAATTATAGTCATTATACTGATGAATGTTCGCAGCTCCAACAAGAAGACAACACTGTGGCAGCTACTCATAACTTCTATGACTGCCCAAATCAAGGATATAATCAACAAGGCGGCAACTACAACTAAGGCGAAAACTATAACCAAGGGTGGCAGGACAACTCCAACCAGGGCTGGAGAGATAATTCCAACCATGGCTGGAGGGATAACTATAACAGAGGAGGCAGAGACAACAATGGAAATCAGAGGTGGAATAACAACAACAGACAGCAGAATCAGAACCAACCTTATAGAGCTCCTCACCTAAGGCAGTCACAAGGATCCCAGCACAACCAACAACAGGTCCCTCAAATCACTTATCCTCCTTCCTTATCAAATGACGAGATGCTTCGTTCTCTTGCACAAGGACAACAAGACATGCAGACTACACTGAACTCTACTCTAAATGGTCTGAATGCCACTTTACAAGCTCTCGCTGTCCGGATAGATTCATTAACTACTTCCACTAACCAACCTTTAATCTCCAGTGGAATTCCTTCTCAACCCTTACCTAACCCCAAGGGTGGCATCAATGCCATCACTTTGAGGTCCGGAACCACACTGCAAGAGAGGAACCAAGAGGAGCCAAGCCCACAAGTACACGCCCCAGCTGAGGATATGGTAGAAGCAGAAGATGCTGAAGCAGAAGAGGAAGTACAAGACAAGATTAAAGAAGAAGTAGCTCAGCAAAGGAATGGAGCACCAAAGGATGCAGAAGCTGCAAGTGGCACCATTCCTATCCCATTTCCGCACCTTGCAAGGAAGTCTAGAAAGCATATGGAACTTGATCCCAAAATGGTAGAAATTTTCAAAAAGGTTGAGGTAACTGTTCCCCTTTTTTATGTTATTCAGCAAGTACCTAAATATGCAAAGTTTCTGAAAGATTTATGCATACATAAAGATAAAATTAATGAATTAGAAATTATTCCTTTAGGTAGTTCTATATCTACTTTAATAGGAGGTATACCTGAAAAATGTAGTGACCCAGGTCCATGTATGGTGAACTGTACCATTGGAGGTGTAATATTTTCTGATTGCATATGTGACTTAGGAGCGTGTGTTAGTATAATGCCATTGTCTATATATGATACCTTGAGGCTCCCTCCCTTAAAAAGGTTGGCAACTCGTTTTGTGTTAGCATATAAAAGCATTATTACAGTAGTTGGAATTGCTGAACATGTATTAGTGAGCATTAAGGGGATCACATTTCTCATTGACTTCTATATCCTGGAAATGCCCCCTAAGGACTCAGGAAGACCATCATCAATCCTGCTTGGAAGACCATTCCTGAAGACTTCGAAGTTCAAGCTGAATGCATTCTTAGGAACTTACTCCTTTGAGATAGATGGCACAACAGTGAGTTTCAGTTTAAATGAAGCTATGAACCACCCCCGAAAGATCATTCTATCTTCCAGTGCGACATCATTGATGAAACTGTAGCTGAAGTTCACCAAGAAGAAGTAGAAGAGAAGCACACGGAGCAAGGTCTAAGTGTGGGGACACCCTCTGAACACAATGAGGACACTTTTCCATTATCACTAGCCCCGGATGATCTAGAGCCTAGCCATGAGCAGAAATTGGAATTGAAGCCCCTTCCTCCACACCTCAAGTATGCTTACTGGTGCGTGGCAGAAGTTAACCAATTAAAAGATTTCAATTAAGAGACAGCGTTGCACGTATAGCTCTTAACCATCTAAGATCTACCTCACCAATTTAAAAAGGGTTGTCACAAATTTTAGAAATAAAATACTGGGAGTATGAGTCCCAAGTCGTCTCCCAACGAGTTGCAGGAAAGAGTGCTAATTTATTAATCAGAAAATTCCCAGAAAGTTGAGTTTGATAATGAGAAATTAAAATAATTGTGAATTAAGGCAATAAAAATAAACTAAGAATAATTATTGATGCTTTGAATAAAAAGCCTTGACTGGGGGAATAATTAAGCAGAACTTCTATCCTTGTTGGGATCTTCTCAAGTGTGGTGTAAAAAGGTTGTTGTTCTCACTCGATTTTCCCTTACTAAATAAGGAAAGGTATGGTGATTGAGCTAGCTCTTACCCTCAGATCCTAGCCCTCTCCCTTGGGGAGGTTTAGTGTTAGTAGGTATGGAATTAGCCAACAACGTCCAGTTTAACCAAACATTTGAGCATTCCAAGTCAAGTATCTCCTCTTAATTAACTCCCATGTCAAGTGGAGGATTTACTCCATTGACATGAAATTAATAATTGTAACAACCTTGATTTTCGAGTATGCAAGATCTTTTCTGAAGGCACGGAATCCTCCGGAAGATCAGTAAAGGGAACACCTCTGATATATCATCAAGCATCTCAATCCTCATTGTTATTATGTCATCCTTAAGCTAGAACCTCTTCTGAGGCAAGCTCGATAACGCAATCACGAAGAACCTAGTTTTTGAACTGTACCGGTTAGGAGTTTTAATTCTGATTTTCGTAAGTAGTCTCAGTTTGATGAACCGAACTCAATTCATGAGAGAAGAGAGATAATAGTATAATATTAGTATTATATTAGTATTATAAGATTCTTGAATGATATTATAAGGTTACCTGGTCTATTTTAGTTAAAAACAAAAAATCGGTTTAACTGGGTTCACAGTTTACTGGTACAGCTTAGCACCAGTACTCTCTGATGACTTTAGCAATGCTAAGGCCTCATCATACATGTTCTATTCTCATAATAAATATGTTACTAGTGTCATTTATGCTAGTAGCTCAGAAAATAATTTTTAGAGATGTTTTTACAAGTGTTCCGATACATCTAGTTTTAGTAGTTATACACCTGAGATATTTTAATATTATTTTAACCCACTTCCAAGCCAACCAATCACAACTCACCTTACACCCCCAAGACCTCCAAGGCTGTCTCATTTCATCATTTTGGCCGAAAATAACAAGAGAGAAAAGAGAGAAACTTTCATGAACACTTAATCTTCAAAGCTTGATTTCTTCTGAACTAAAACTCAAATTAAAACTCCGATTTCACCAAAATGATCCTCTCTTCTTCCTCTACATAACTATGTAACATATCAAGGCTGGAAATAAGGTGAGATTTCTGTCTCCCTCCTTCTTCAATTCGATTTTCAAGGAAACATGCTTAAATAAGTATTTTCTTGATGTTATTCCTTAGATCTCTTGCTTAGCTTGACTTGTGGGCCAAGGATCTTTGATTTCCTTCATGTTTAAGGTGAGGATAACCTTCCTAAGATACTTCTGAATTTCGTTTAGTTGATGGTTTAGAGTTTTAAAGTTGTTCTTGATGTATTTTAGGAAGAAAAAATGCTTTAAGATCACTTCAAAGAGTAACCGGATTTGGAGCAGCAAATCAAGGTAGGGTGTGACGAATTTAATCTTGATTGATTGTGTTTGAGATGTGTGATTATGATATGGTTTGGTTATGCTTGAAATTGATTACTTATATGAGTTATTCTTGGTGAAAGTTTGTTGAAATTTTGTTGAAATTTGATGATATTTAAGCTATGAATGTTGTTCTTGAGGGCTGCTGTGAAAACGAACCCTAGAGCATAAATTGGGATTCAATTTGTGTTAAAATCATGTAGAAAAGATGAGGTTTTAGTGGCTGCTAATTTAATTTGAATTATGGTAAAAATCGGTTGCTGAAAAGACTGAAAAATGGGTAAAAACAGAGAAAGAATCTAAAGAATTTACGAAGAACACGAAGAACACTTTGAGTCTGGTGAAGAACAATGAAGAGCACCTTTTAGATCTTAGAAAGGGAAAGGAAGTAAATATTTTGGTGTTTGAGGGGTTATTTTGTAATTTCTGAAAGTTAGGGTGGTTAAAGTAGAAATATTAAAAGTTACCGGTGGTAAAAAGTGAATTTATAAAGTAAAAGGTTAAAGGAAGGTAATTTTCAAAAATATATTAATAAAATAATAAATAATAATAAAATATTAAATAATAATATTTAATTAAAAATAATATTTTAATAAAAATAATAAAATAATGCGGAAAAGGTAGTTTTCTGTAAAAGCTTTAGAAAGACAACTTTAAGCGCAGAATCTCATAATTACCTTCATAAAACACTTAGGGAGTGGTAATAACATGTTAGTGAGGCAAAGATAAAAGAAAGATAAAAAGTTGAAGAAAAGATAAAAGTCAAAGAAAAAGTCTGTAAATTTTTATGGCAGAAAAATAGACAGAGATTAGTGAACGAACTAGGGCAACATAGTTAGTCCTTGAGTTGCGGTTAGGGTTAAGTATAATATGAAAAGTTAAACTGTTTCAGTATAGACTTAATGAACCTATACTCGGAACAGGCTAACTATTCATACCAAAATTTACATAATCTTTAAATATATACGTTAAATAGAGAAATCAGAGCAGAGTAGAGAAACACAGAGAACAGAGTAATCAGAGTAGAGGAAAGAGATAAAAAGAAGAAGAGTAACATAGATATAAAGGAAAGAGTAATCAGAGAAAAGTAAAGAGATACAGATAACAGAATAACCAGAGCAGAGTAAAGAGATACAGAAAAAAGAATAATCAGAGCAGAGTAAAAAGACAAAGAGAAAAGAGTAATATGATAAAGAGAATAGAGAACAAGTAGAGAGCCTGTTGAAAGGTCATTTGTTGCATTAAAGCAACTCCAGAGTTATTTGTATGATCATCTGCTGCACTGAGGCAGTCAGATAGATGGTGGTACGACCACTGAGAATGCTTTCTTGGGATACATTGCTATAATGTTTTGCTGTAAGACAGAGGTTGTAAGTGTGCTGTTGCTCCTGTAAGACAGAGGTTGCTTACAGTGATTGTGTTGTACTCATGTAAGACAGAGGTTGCTTACAGTGAGTGTGTTGGGCGTATATCGGCTAATAAGTGCCACCCTGCAAGACAAAGGTTGCTTGCAGTGGATACCCTGCAATACAAAGGTTGCTTGCAGTGGGTATTGCCAACAGGAAAGCCTTATCCAGACAAAGGTTGCTGGGTAACGTCGGGAGCGGGTATGTAACCGACAAATGAGCTCATTACCTGTATTAAGGCTAGACATGCATCATACTTGGTTGTGCATTTCTTCCATTATGTTTGTTGTATGAATGTATGCTTTCTTTGTGTGTATTCTATTCTTTGTGTTTGTGTTATTTTCTTGTATTCTTCTGTTTGTGTTCTGCTATATGTTTTCTCTATCTTCTCTATTTATCGGTATCTTCTATTTACTGCTTTCTGTATTCTGCTATTTACCTGCAAAACAACATGGAATTAATGAACTTAACTAATAACCCCGGCCCTACTAAGAACTCCCCAGTTCTTAACCCTTCTCTCTCCCTTCCCCCTTCAGATGGAAGTAAGAGTACCTTACCGTAGCTCGTTGATGATGGTTCTGTAAAGAAGATTCTGCTCTAGATAGTCTTCTGAGTCTAGGGTGAATATCGTCCTCTATTTATATGTATATACTGTGAGACCAGCCAATGTCTACACCCCGTTTGTTCTTGAACTTTAACTTAAATCCTGTGTACGAGACTCCTGTTGTGTGGCTACTTCATGAGGTACCAGAGAGACGTCGTGTGGAAAAGTCTGATCGTGCAGGGGAGTAGCAGATGATGTTCTACCTTTTGATGATGATCCACCTGACTTGAGTTTTGAAGACTTAGAGCGTATTTTCCCTCGCTTTAGAAGTTTAGAGGGACTAAGTGAGTATAGAGTCTAGGCTAGCCTAGGTGCTAGCTTAGAGACCTCTTGAACAGGTCAGGACCTGGGATGTTGTATGTATGTATTTGTATATAGTTATTATCTAGCTATACCTAGGGGTGTTCTAACTAAAGGTCTATACTCTAATAAAGGCTGGATAAATGAATGTTGCTAGCTACTTGTGATGTATTTATGTGTGGTTGCTTATAACTGTTTTATCTATCAGTTGTGAGTTGATTATGAATGATTCCGTTTATTAATCCAAACGTTTTAAAAAAAATATACCTCGCAAATTAACTACGCTTTTAACAACGAATCAGGCTCATATGATAAATAATAGATAATAATTAGGAAGACAAATTGGTAGTGCTCGGTTTCCGGTATGATCTAGACATATTGAAAATTGGGTCGTTACAATAATCATAAAAATATGCGAAGACATAATTAATTAAAATAAAATAGAGAATTAAAATTAATTAAAAACGAAATAATTCTATGTATTAATAAATTCGAAATGCAACATAATCATCTGAACATAACTAATAATTAAGAATAAGAAAATAAGGAAACAAACTAAAGTAATGTCTTCAACGGAGGTAATGACTCTTCAACATCCACTATCAAAAGCAAAAGAATAATCTATCAATGTAATGTAACTCTAAAACTCAGATCTAAAACTAAGAGTAATCCTAATGTTGTGTATCTGAATGTGTGTGGATGCTTCCTTGAGTTTCTGCATGTTTCCTAGGTTTAGTCTGTATTTCTGGGCCAAAAACTGGGTCAAAAAGTGGCCCAAAATCGCCCCCAGTGTATTCTGTTATTTTTGTAGATCGCGCAGGTCACGCGTAAGCGTCGTCCACGCGTTCGCGTCAGGCACGCTTCCGCGTTAGGCGTGCAGACTCCAATCCACGCGTTTGCGTCGGGCACACGTCCGCGTCATTGCGATTTCTTTACTTCGCGCGTTCGCGCGGGCCATGCGCTCGCGTCATTGCTCGCTGGTCATCTCCTCAATTTCTTGTGTTCCTTCCATTTTTTTGCAAGCTTCCTCTCCAATTTCCAAGTTATTCATGCCCTATGAAGCCTGAAACAGTTAACACATGAATCACGGCATCGAATGGGATAAAGGAGAATTAAAATACATAATTAAAAGTCTCTAGGAAGCAAGTTTTCAATCATGAACAATTTTGGGAAGGAATTCTAAATACATGCTAATTATATGAATAAGTGGGTAAAGATTTGATAAAATCACACAATTAAACACAATATAAATCATAAAATAATAGTTTATCACTTACCTTGAGGATAATCAGAAGTTCCCAGTTATCATTGCAAGGGAACTCACTTCACAACAGGAGGAGCAACTGCTCAGTGTGCTGAGAAAGCACAAGAAAGCAATTGGGTGGAGCTTGGCGGATATAGTAGGCATCAGCCCTGAAGTTTGTGAGCACAGAATATATTTAGAAGAGGAATCAAAGCCTGTTCGTCAACCCCAAAGAAGATTGAATCCCACCATCTTAGAAGTTGTCAAGAAAGAAGTTACCAGGCTACTTGAAGTAGATATCATTTACCCCATCTCAGACAGTGAATGGGTCAGTCCAATACAAGTAATGCCTAAGAAGTCTGGAGTCACAACAATAAAGAATGAGCATGGAGAGCTCCTGACAACTAGAGTGCAGAATTCATGGAGGGTTTGCATTGACTATAGGCGTCTCAACCAAGCTACTCGCAAGGATCATTATCCCTTGCCATTTATTGATCAGATGCTTGATCGCCTATCAGTTAAATCCCATTATTGCTTTTTAGATGGTTTTACAGGTGACTTTCAAATTCATATGGCTCCTGAAGATCAGGAGAAGAATACTTTTACATGTCCCTTTGGAACGTATGCATATAAGAGAATGCCTTTTGGCTTATGTAATGCACCTGCTACTTTCCAAAGATGCATGATGAGTATCTTTTCAGATCTTATTGAGAACTGTATGGAAGTATTTATGGATGATTTTAGCATTTATGGCGATTCATTTAGCCTCTGCTTGGATAGTTTAGCTAGAGTATTAGACAAGTGTGTTAGTTCAAACCTTGTATTAAATTTTGAAAAGTGTTATTTTATGGTAAACACAAGGGATTATTCTAGGACATGTTGTCTCCAAAACTGGTATTTCTGTAGATCCAGCAAAGGTAGATGTCATTTCTAGTTTACCTTACCCCTCCTCCGTGAGGGAAGTCCGTTCGTTCCTTGGCCATGCAGGTTTTTACAGGAGATTCATTAAGGACTTCAGTAAGGTAGCATTACCTTTATCCAGACTGCTGCAGAAAGATATTGAGTTCGAGTTCAGTGAGGATTGGATGCAAGCATTTGATAAGCTGAAGATCGCCCTGAATCAAGCTCCAATTGTAATAGGACCAGACTGGAGCCAGCCATTTGAGATTATGTGTGATGCCTCCAACCATGCAGTAGGAGCGGCGCTGGCTCAGCGCGAAGGTAAGGATCCCGTAATTGCTTATTCCTCTAAGACCTTAGACGCTGCTCAGTCTAATTACACTACTACTAAAAAAGAGCTTCTTGCTATTGTTTTTGCTCTGGATAAATTCTGAGCCTATTTACTTGGTACTAAGGTGGTAATGTACTCAGACCATGCAACTCTAAAATATTTATTAGCTAAAAAAGAGTCCAAACCAAGGTTGATACATTGGATACTGCTGCTGCAACAATTTGATTTAGAAATTAAGGATATGAGTGGTAACCAGAATTTAGTGGCAGACCACTTGAGTCGCCTTGAGCACATTAAGGATGACTCCGCTCCTATCAATGATGCTTTTCCATTTGATAGCTTGCATGCAGTATCTGAAGTAGTTCCTTGGTATGCACCTGTAGCTAATTATCTAGTTAGTCATACTTTCCCTCCCAATTTTACTAAGCATCAGAGAGACAAGCTGAAAAGCGAGTCCAAATATTATATATGGGATGATCCATATTTATGGAGGTGTGGTGCTGACCAGGTAATTAGAAGGTGTGTACCTTAAACAGAATTTCAGTCCATTTTAGAGGCCTACCACTCTTCTGAGAGTGGAGGACATTTTAGCCCTCAAAGAACAACTAGAAAAATCTTAGACTGTGGATTCTGGTGGCCTACTCTTTTTAAAGATGATGCTGAATTTTGTAAATCTTGTTCCCCATGCCAAAGGTTTGGTAATATATCCAAGAAGGATGAGATGCCGCAACAGATTATGCTTTTCTGTGAAATTTTTGATGTTTGGGGCATTGACTTCATGGGTCCTTTTCCAAACTCTAATGGTTACCTTTATATACTGTTAGCTGTAGATTATGTTTCTAAATGGGTGGAAGCAATTCCTACCCGTACTGATAATGCTAACACTATTTTTTCCTTTGTTAGAAACCATATTATTTATCGCTTTGGATCACCACGAGCAATCGTGAGTGATCAAGGCACTCACTTTTGTAACAGGAGACTAACAAGATTACTGAAGAAGCATGGGATAGTTCACAAAGTAGCAACAGCTTATCATCCCCAGACCAATGGACAAGAAGAAGTGTCTAATAGAGAAATAAAGCATATTCTGGAGAAGATAGTGAAGCCTCATAGGAAGGACTGGAGTGCCAAGCTACAAGATGCACTCTGGACATATAGAACAGCGTATAAGACACCCATTGGGATGAGCCCCTTCTGCCTAGTGTACGGAAAGGCTTGCCACCTTCCAGTAGAGGTGAAACACAAGGCTTTCTGGGCTGTGAGGGAGTGCAACATGAATTTTGAAGAAACTGGTGCTAAAAGGAAGCTGCAACTAGAAGAGTTAGAAAACCTTCGCCTAGAAGCATATGACAACTCCAGGTGATACGAAGAGAAGATGAAGGCTGTCCATGATAAGCACATAAAAAGGAGAGAGTTCAGACCAGGGGAGTTAATTCTTCTTTATAACTCCAGACTGAGGCTTGTGCCAGGCAAACTAAGATCAAGATGGGAAGGTCCCTACAGAGTAGAAAAGGCAGATACGGAGTTTTTCACCTGCGTCATCCTTCTAGCTCCAAATTCATAAAGGTCAATGGACATCGCCTAAAGCTTTATCATGGAGAAAAGATGAAGGATCACAAAGAACTAGAGGTTTTCCTCTTGGAAGCCCACCAACAGAAGCAGAATGAGCCTGAAGACCGTCCAACTTAAGGACGTAAAAGCAAAGTGCTAGGTGGGAGACAACCCCCAAGGTATGATCGTTCTGTTTTAGTCTTAATTTTGTTTTATTTTACCTTACTTATTTTTCTTAATGACTCTTCTCATAATCTCTGCATATAGTCTATATTTGCAATTGCATTCTGCATATTAAAAAAAAAGGGCACACGACGTGCAAGCGTCGCTGACGCGTCCGTGTCATAGGTGCTTTCGAAATAAGAAGAAAAGAAGCAGAGAGTTACGCGGGAGCGTGGTTGAAGGCGTGCCTTAGGCACAAACACGCCCACGCGTACGCGTCCGCGTCAATTGCAAAAATCAGCATTCCACACGTGCGCGTCATCCACGCGCACGCGTGACCCTGTGAACTTGACCTAAATAGGTGTATGGCAGAGAGTTATGATGGAGTGGGGCTGAAATGGTGCTGGAAGCACAAGCCTTATCACGCGTACGCGTCATTTTTCAAAAATAAGCCATTCACGCGTACGCGTCACCCACGGGCACGCGTCACCCAAAACTTTTGCAATATTCGAACGAAACAGAGAGTTGTGCGTACGCGAGGTTGCTCTCGCGCCAATAGCACAATTCAGGTCATGCGCACGCGTCACTCACGCGTATGCGTCACTTGAAAATAGCGCTAACCACGCAAACGCGTGCTCCACGCACACGCGTCGCATGCGACGCACAGTTTTACTATACCTGCGCTAGAATTCTTATCTTTTCTTCCCCAATCCTAATTTTTTCTTTTCCCTTCTTAATTCGTTCTTCTTCCTTCTTCCTTCTTTATTCTTTCTCACTTTTTACTTTCTCCCTCATTCTTTTTCACAGTCATCATCAAGGTTATTTTCTTTTCTTCTTTCCTCTTTACTTTATATTATTTTTTTATTAATGTTTTCTTCTTCTTTTTCTTTTTACTTTCATTATCTATGTTTCCTTTTTCATTCTTTTCCTTTTTATTCTTTTAATTGGTGTTAAAAATTTAATTGTGTGATTGTTTTCTTCTATAATTGCTTGTGGATTATTAAGGAGTTATTTGACAATTAATATTACTTCTTAAGGGTTGTTTGCATGTTCAAATATAATACTTTAAATAACATATTTACCATGCATGCTAAGTGTTTGTGAAAAAGCCCATATGGCATTGTGCATTATTTGTAAATTATTCTACTACTCTAATGCCTGTTTTTCACAAAACTATTTTTATATATTATTGATTAAATATAATTGTCAATACAAATAGATTGTTCGTTTGAAAGACTTGATAATCAAATTGAGCATTTAATGCTTGATCTATGCTACTCATGCCCTTGCCGGCATGCCAATAAACATCTTGCATCTACTTGCCATAACATGCACTTGCTATATTTCCAGTGATGAACGGATCACATGTAGTCATGACCATGTGATACACGTCATCCTTCTTTACATTGGCATTGATTATCACTTACCCCGTTCTCTTCCTTGCTCTAACCTTTAGCTTTACATGTACTTACCTTTTCCCTTTTCAGGATGGCCACCAAGAAGGGTAAAGAGAAAGCTACTCCCAAACCACCGGCAAAGAAAGGAACAAAAAGAGCACTAGCTGTGGAGCCATCTTCAACAGCAGTAAAGCCCTCAACAAAGTGAATCAAGAGGATTATCAAGGCCGATGAAAAAGAGAAAGCCTTTCCAGCAAAGGACACTGCACGGTTCACTAACCGCTACT
Organism: Arachis hypogaea; assembly: GCF_003086295.3. NCBI lineage: Eukaryota > Viridiplantae > Streptophyta > Magnoliopsida > Fabales > Fabaceae > Arachis > Arachis hypogaea. The sequence continues at coordinate 72,861,425 of NC_092055.1, forward strand.
GTGAGCAGATGTTCCCCATCCTAGTTGAGAGGAACTATAATAATGAATACCTACTCATCCTCCCGACCCACATTGTTGAATTTGTTGAGCCCCTCATTGAGCAAAGACAATGGGGATTCCTACGGAGACAGCCACGGCAGGTTAACCTTTCATGGGTAGTTGAATTCTACTCCAATTTTTACATGCCAACCATGCAGTTTATCTATGTCCATCAGAAGCAAGTTCCCATAACTGAAGAGATCATTCAGCGAGCTTTAGATCTTCCCCCTGCTCCAGAAGGATTGGATGCATTCCAAAAAGCCTCATTCAAGCGCCAGACATACCAATTTGATTGGGACGCCGTTCTCAGAGTTATAGCACAACCTAGCAACAGGATCTATGGATGCCATCAATCCCGACCTAAAGGCATATTGGCTTCAGCACTAACCTTGGAGGCTCGAGTATGGGCACAGATTATGTCCCATTACGTCTTTCCGAGCACTCATGAGTCCTCCTTCACCGTAAACATGGCTGTTTTACTCTGGTGAATCCTTACAGACCAGCCTCTCAATTTACCAAGACACCTTTGGCATGCTATGGGACACGTACAGATTGTGGACAACTTACCTTTTCCCGCCTTGGTTTCAGATCTAGTCTCAGCAGCCGGAGTATCCTACAGAGTTGGAGACACCATGGCCATGATTCTGCGAGATGATCAGATCGTCCCTAACGCGAAGTATATCAGACCTCCAGTAGCCACTACTAGTCAGCCTGCAGAACTGGCCGAAGATATTCCTTCTCCTTCCACATCACAAGCACCTTCAACAAACCAACTGCTCCATCAGATACTTGAGAGGTTGGACCGACTTGACCGGAAAGGAAAGCAAAGGGAGCACTGTAACAAGCACCAATTTAAATACCTCAAGGAGCTGCTTGTTGGTAACCACCCACCTGAAGAAAAACCAGACACCTTGGACTCCACTTCATTTACCAGCACAGGGAGCCATGACGGTCCCGATTGTGGAGATGCTGCTACCAGCACCCCTTTATTCCTGACTGATGGCACCGAGGACAGTGCCAAGCTTTAAGTGTGGGGAGGTCGGTCAGTACCTGACTTTCGGAGGTAATTTCTCTTTCTTAAGCACCAATAAATTATTTATTTATTTTGCTTTTTTTAGGATAGGATAGATTGCATAGTAATAGGTTATTTGCATGCATGTTCTATTTGGTTGAAAAATAATAAGTTTCTTTTTAGGACCCTATTTTTGAAAAAAAAATAATTTCACTAATTTAAATCAAAACTTTTTTGTTAAACTTGTCTGAAGACTGTAAATTGGAACATGGTTCAAAAGCTAGAACACACAACCTGTGAGACTTGAGCTTAATTACATGGTTACAGTATTTAACCATAGTATTTCATTCTTGTGTGTTTGCTTCTCTATGATTGTAATCTATATTTTGTTCCATTCTATATGTCCAATATTTAATGTGTTATATGCATGCATATGATTGAGTCCATTATTTGTTTATTAGCTCACTTATCCCAAATAGCCTACCCTTCCATTTACCTTTGTTAGCCACTTTGAGCCTTTTAATCCCATTTGTTCTATATTTTACCACATCACTAGTCTTAAGCGGAAAAATAAATTAACTACCCCAAATTGAATCTTTGGTTAGCTTAAGATAGAAATTATGTGTCAATAAAGTGTGAGAAAGCTGTGAGAACATGGGTTAACAAGGGAATGTGTTATGTTTTTACAATTGATAAAATATTGAGAATTTGGGTACCTACTCATGTGAAACTAGAAAAATTAAAAATCCAGGTGCATTGATAAAGTTATTTTTACTTTGACTTTTGAAAAAAAAATCCAAAAATATTCAAGTAATTAAGTAATTAAATAAATGAATAAGGGGACAAAATTACCTCAATGTTAAGTTTAATGAAAAATCAATGCATATGTGATACAAGTTAAGAGAAAAGTTGATGCATGAGTATGTAATACAAAAGTGGGAAAATTTTGGGTAGCTAGGCATGATTTAAGAAGAATATAGAGTATGTATAGGTAAGAGCTTAGGTTAATCAAGGATTCAATTTATATCTCACCTAGCCATATATATACCCTCACCTTTACCTTGGCCCCATTACAACCTTGAAAAGACCTCATGATGTTTGCATTGGTACATTAAATACTTGTTGATTGGTTAGGTGAAGAACAAGGTTTAAAAAGCATGATTTGAGAATAGTAGAGTGATTACCCTATACACTAGAGTGACTAGAGTGTATATACACCATCAGTGAGGGTTCAATACTTAATTCTATGTTCCCTGCCTTCATGAGCTGTCTTCCTACAAGTTTACTTGTTTTTACTGTATAATTTGAATTAGTGGAATTCGATTCATGTTTGAAGAACTTATTTACTTTTAACCAAGTAGGCAAAATCATTTTATCATATAGTTACATTCATATACATAGGTTGCATTGCATTGCATGAGTCTTACTTTTCCCTACTCATTTATTTTATCTCCTTAAGCTAAGCATGAGGACATGCTAATGTTTAAGTGTGGAGAGGTTGATAAACCACTATTTTATGGTTTATCTTGTGTTTAATTGAGTGGTTTCACCATGTCTTTACCCACTTATTCACATGAATTGCATGATTTTACAATTCCTTCCTAGTTTTGTTCTATGGTTGAAAACTTGCTTCCTAGAAATCTTTAATTTGTGTATTTTAATTCTCCTTTATACCATTTGATGCCGTGATCCGTATGTTAAGTGTTTCAGGCTTTATATGGCAAAAATGGCTTAGAAAATGGAGAGGAAGCTTGCAAAAAAATGGAAGGAACACAAGAAACTAAGGAGATGACTAGCGAGCATCGACGCGCACGCATGGCTCACGCGTGCGCGCGATATGAAGAAATTTGTAGCGACGGGTGCGCGTGCCTGATGCGTACGCGTGGATTGGAGTTATGCAAGATGACGCGTGCGCGTGCTTGACGTGAACGCGTGACACGCCAAAATGACCAGCGACGCGTACGCGTGACATGCGCGATCTGCAGAATTAATAGAAAATGTTGGGGGCGATTTTTGGCCGCGTTTTGACCTAATTTTCGGCCCAGAAACACAGACTAAGGCCAGGGAACAAGCAGAGACTCAATACACATTCTCATTAGGATAGTTTTCAGGTTTAGATCTGAATCTATAGAGAAATTACTCTTCCTCTAGGTTTTCTTTACATTCATAGTTTATTAGTTTTATGTTTTTGCTTTGGATATTGAAGAGCCATCGCCTCCGTTGAAGATACTATTCTAGTTTGTTTTCTTACTTCTTATTTATTTATTCCATATTCTTAATTCTTGTTTAGAGTGGTAATTGGATTATTTTGGATTTATTAATGCAAATGATTACTTTTCTTTTTAATTAATTTTCAATCCCTATTTTATTTAATTTATCTTGTCTTCTTCTTATATTTCTATGAGCGTTATATTCATGTCAATGGAGTAGATCCCTTACTTAACATGAGGGTTGATTAAGAAGAGACACTTGAGTTGAAAGGCTTAAGTGATGGTTAAACTCGAAGTTGTTGGCTAGTTCTGTATTTACTAACGCTAGACCTTCCCAATGAAGAGGACTAGGATTTGATAATAAGAGTTAGCTCAATCACTTGACTTTCCTTTATTTAGTAAGGGTTAACTAAGTGAAAACAACAACCTTTTTGATACTACACTTAAGAGATCCCAACAAGGATAGAACTTCCAATTAATCATTCCCCCAGTCAAGGCTTTTTATTTAGAATATTATAAATCTCTTTTAGTTTTTATTGCTTTTACAATTGTTTAATTGTTCATTGCCCGACTCAGATTCTCCTGGAAACTCCTGATTAATAAATTAGTACCTTTTTTAGCAACTCGTTGGGAGATGACCTGGGACTCATACTCCCAGTATTTTTATTCTAAATTTTGTGATAACCTTTCTAAATTGATGTGGCGAATTTTAGCTGGTTAAGAGCTATACTCGCAACGTAATTTCTAAATTTGATTTCTTAATTAGCCGACTTACGCCTTACTTCATCAACCTTCAATTTTCAGGTTCATATTTTTCCCCTTTTCCTTTTTGTTGTTGATTTTTGCAATTGCTTTGATTTTCTTTTCATGTTGCTTAGATTAGTTTTACTCCTTTTCTTTATCTCTTTTTATTGAAAGTGTTGATATTTGATTATGGGTTGATTATGGTTGAATTTGAGCATCAATTTTGATAAGTTTGCACATTGCATATCACATGTTTGATTAAATGCCTTAATGAACATTTTGTTTGATTCATATGACTTGGCCATCATATATGTTTAATTTATCTCTTGTTAGGCATAGTGTATGAATTATGCAACTTTAATTATGACTCTTGATGGTAATTAAGTGAGTCACCAATGCATTTCCTTGTTTATTGATGTGCAATTTTAATTAGAAATGCATTGTATTGTATGAGATCAATTGTCATTGTTAATTTCGGAATTTTTGATTCGGTAATCACTTTACAATTGTTCAACTTTAGATGATGTCTTGATCAAACATCTTTTGGCCTTAACTTAGAACATTGCACATGTGGTTACCACTTCTTGAGGATGAGCAATTGATGCTTCACTTCGAGTGAATGGTTGTTGTGGTTGTACACTCTTTTGCTAAAGAAATTTCTTGCCGACAACCTCAATGACCATTACATTCAAAGCATGTTAATAAAACAAATGGTGCGAGCTTGAAGTTGCTTTTATGTCCATGTTTTAGCCTTGCAACTTAAGCACTTATTTGAGAAGCAGTGAACTTTGTCCAATAAACAGTGTGACTGCTGTGGTATCCAGTCGGTGTGTGTATGTTCCAACCGCGCGAATCATTGGAATATACACACTGTGCTTTTGTAAATCACACTACTTTTAGAGCTTCTTTTAACCTTGTTAGTGCTTCCTCAGTAATTTTGTTTTATTTTTGCCCTATGATCTCAAAAATATTTTATTTAATTTTCAGAATGCGAAAGAAGGGTAAGGCACCGGTTACTTCGCCGGTTAAACAAACTACCGCTCGCTTTCCTGATGTTTGGTGGCATCGCCAAGGGGCTAAACCGAATACCCTGGTTAACCGAAGAGCCGACTCTCATTATGAGGCTATTGAGAAGCGCACAATCCATTGGGAGCGGCCGTTGAAGGTTCGAAGCCAGTACAAGGCGACCATTCATCAAGTGATTGCTTCGCTTCATTGGGAATTTCTCGAGCGAGAACCCACTGAAGTCAATGAAACTATGGTGCAGGAATTCTATGCAAACTACCAAGCTTGGGAAGCAAAGTCAGTATTCCTCCAGGGAAAGATGTTGGATACATCCAATCAAGCTCTAGAAGCTATTATGAACATCCCCCATATTCCGCTTGAGAAGGATGATTATTTCAAGGTAAAAGTGGATGTCTTCAAAGGAAGAATATCTCTGACTCCCATTCTTGAGAGAATAGGCCGTCCTGGTGCATCTTGGGAGTATAGCAAATGGAGGAATTCTGTTCCCACTAGTATTGCATACTCTTATTTAAATGCTGAAGCTCGTATATGGCATCAGATTATGGCAGACTACATCATCCCGAGCACCCACACTACCCATGTGAGATTTAGAACTGCTTTGTTGCTTTGGGCTATTATGCAAGGAAAAGGGAAGCATATAGCCATTGTACCTTTGTTGCGCAAATCAATATGGAAATTGGTTGAGAAGAAGAATATCAACATTCTATTTCCGTCGATGGTGATGCGCTTAGCAAACACAGATGGGGTAGAGAGGCGACCATTGGATATCATGTTCGAGTTTCCAAGGGGCAATAAGTTCATCCCGAGGGGAGTATTGGATGGACCATTGGAGAAAACACCCTCGAAGAGGAAGGCACCTGTAGCACCACCATCAAGTCTAGCAACCTCATCGATTCCTTTACTGGTCCTCCGGTCTCTTCCGGATCTATTCCAAGATATCTTTCACGATATCCACCGCATGAAGCATTTGGAGCACAAGCGTTTTGAGTGGATCGCGGCAAAGTTAGAAGGAAGAGACCCCGGCCCAGCTCCTGATACTTTATTCGAACTAGTTGGGATGAGTATGATGAAGGTGACCAACCAACTCCCGATACCACCAGCTGAAGGTGGTCCCGAAGTTCTCATTCTCCTGGATCCTAAGCAAGCACGGAGGACTGTGCACGACCTAAGTGTAGGGGAGGATCGACTTCGCATGGGGTAAAAATCTCTTTTCTCAAATCACTTTGCAATATTATTTTTAGTTCTTTTTGATGAATTTTAGTAGCTTTATTTTCATTGCATCTTAGTTGGTTTGTTTGTAGATATCTCTTTATAGTTCATAGTTATATGGTAGTTAATGCTTGCATGTTGCATGATAGAATGAATAAGTTTGGTGAAACACCAAGGAATTTCCATGAAATCTTTCCTAGGGCATACCATCGGTTGAATTGAAGAAAATTTTTGTGTTTCCCGACTTGCTTGAAGTATTCTGTTTGTGAAACATAGAAGAGAGCTAGAACAACATACCTTGTAAGATTTGAGCCTTGATAGATGGTTGCATTTTTCAACCATAATGTCTGTTCTGGTGTGATTTTACTCCTTTTTTATTATGATCATTGATTTGCATGATTCTTTATATCCTGTATTTGTTGTTTGGATGCATTTAGCATGATTGAGGCCATCTTTGATGTTAAACTCACCGACCTATATGGCCAACCCTTGTACTCACCATTGTGAACCCCTATTGAGCCTGTAATTCCCTTTTGTTCTGATTTTAGCACATTACTTTTCCTTAAGCGAAAGATTATTGATGTCCATGAATTACTCTTTGATTAGCTTGGGTGGATTAGTGTGTATATTCTAAGTGTGGGGGAATTATTGGAAAGCATTGGTGATAGAGGCATAGAACTCATTGTGAAAAAAATTGGCAATTGGAAAATGCTCATGTGCTCTTTATTTTAGGCATATGCATCTCTTGTGTAAAAAAAAAAAAAAAGAAAAAAAACTGTGCATAATAGAAAGTGAAATAATTGAAATAAAGGATGTATATGTTCATGTTTTGAAAAGAAAGTGCATGAGTAAGGTGAGATAGGAGAAAAATTGGGTAGCTAGGTTTCATTGTTAATGAGTATATAGGTGATATAGGATTAGGTGGATACTTAAGCTAATCAAAGAACTAATTCTTTAAGTCCACTTAGCCATATTTATCCTACCTAAACCCTGGCCCCATTACAACCCTCTAAAGACCTCATGATATTTGTCTTTCATGCATCAAATACTAGTTGATTGTTAGATGAAGTGCAAATTTTTTAAATTCATGATAAAAGGAGAATTGAGTGAGCGAATTGAGTGAATACACATCCGGTGAGGGGTTCGATCGCTCAATTCTATATTCTTGCATCTCATGTTGTATCTTCTTGCAAGTTGATGGTTGATTAGTTTTGAAAAGTTCAATTCAAGCCTTTGGATATTGGTTTTAATGCATAAACTCTTTGCAATTGCCCCAAACCCTTCTTGTGATGGATTGGAATTTCATGGTTTATTTTACCAACTCCTCGCATAGTACATGGTAGTAGTAACCCTTAAGATAGTTCATGCATTTAGGTAGTATATAGAATAAATCGTTTTCCCTTCATCTATCTCCTTTGAGTGTGTTTAGCATGAGGACATGCTAGTGTTTAAGTTTGGGGGAATTGATAAATCCATATTTGATGATGATTTTTGGTTGAAATTGAATGGATTCCAACATATAAACTTGCACTTATTCCACTAAATAGCATGCAATTGAACTTTCCTCCTAAATTGTGCTTAATTATAAAAACATGATCTTTTGTGCCTAATTTGATTAATTTCACTCCAATTACCTTCCATTCGATGCCTTGATGTTATCTGTGAGTGCTTTCAGAGGTATAAGGCAGGAATGGCTTAGAGAAATTGGAAGAAGAGCATTCAAAGTGGAGGAAGCATGATGAATCAAAGGAGAAGAGCTCAGCCTAGTGTGCGTGCGAACAGACATTTGTGCGTGCGCACAGCCACCAATTTATAGCCACGCGTGTGCGTGAGCCGTACCGTGCACGTCACGCGTCCATTCAAGCATCGCCTAGTGTGCGTGTGCACGACCTCCTGTGCGTACACACGGGTTGGGATTTTTCGCAGAGTGTGTAGACGCACACGTCTGTGCGTCCGCATGGGTGGACGCACATACCTTCATTAAAATAGCACGTGACTCGCGATTTTAATGGATTTGAGGCCCATTTCTGAAGCCATTTAGCTCATAAGGAAGGGAGAATGAAGACCATAGGAGAGCATAACATTAGAATAGCTTAGGAGTAGTGGTAGATAGTTTTTAGTGTAGTTTTTCTTTAAGTTTTTCATCAACTTCTCTACTATGGTTTATACTAGAGTTTTTACATTCAAGTGCCATTTCAATTTTGATCTTGGATTTTGCTAATTCCCATTGTAAGTATCTCTTGCTATTACTCTTTATAGTTACATTGTTCTTAAACTTTCTTATAATTCAAGTTATAGTTCAATTTCACTTTTCCTTTGCAATTTCTATTTCTTGTTGATGAGATTGATGTTTGATGATTGTTACATGCTTTCTTGAGTCTTTATTATTGATTGAGATCATTTGTTGCTTTTGGTTTCAAGCTTTTTCTCATTTTCCCCATGTTTAAACTTTTTGCCCACCAAGTGTTTGACAAAATGTCAAGCATGATTTTGGGCTAGTTTTCTATCTCTTGGCTTGGGGAAAGTGAGCAATTGGGTTCATAGAGTTGGAATGTCCAACATTTAGTGTCAATTTTGGATTGTTAATTGTTCTTGTTCCCACTAACGCTATGTTGTTGCTAAGTTAATTAGCAAGCAATTTAGGATTTGTGGGTTAAGAACACTTATGCTCATTTAACTTACTTTCCGATGTGAGAGTTAATCAAGTGAGATTGATCCATTCTAATTGGCATAGTTGTGGTTCCAACAAGGAAAGGACACTTGTCTCACTCCAAGCCAAGATGCCTTTTATGCTTTAATACCTTTACACACGTTTACATTAGTTCCCTTTACACTTTACTTGTCTATATTGTATAGTTACTTCATCAATTCCTTTATTAGTTCATCTATTATAATTTTGCATGTTCTTTTATTGCTTTATATATTTATTCCTTTATTGAAAACCCCATGATCCTCATAACCAAGATTGCACACTCATTGTTCTCAAGTGCCCTTGGGGGACGACTCGGGAATTGAAACTCTCGAAATTGAATTGGTTTTGAATTGTGACATATCTTTAGATTAAACATTTGATGTGGTGGATTGATCGTTGGTCTAGGCTATACTTTCAACGATAAAATTCTAATTTGTGAAAACCTAGATTGACGGTGAATCCGGTCTTCGTCAGTTCCGTTATGTTAGTTTTTCCTTTAAGTTTTTCTTTATTAGTCTGACTTCATTCTGTCGGACCTTTAAGTTATTTTTGCAACTCCATTTTTAATTCGGTCTGTCAATAGACTGCTTTGTACGAGTTGCTTTTATAACTTCTCACATTAATTTGAACCTCGTCGCTTTATCTTGTCGACCTCCTTGGGTCGGACAATGGTTTTTGCGCTTTTTCGAGCATAAACAAATGCGCCTTGGTTAGGAAACTTTTGGAAGGATGAAGTGTATGAGTTTTCTTTAAAAAGAATCTCTTTACAGATACGGTTGCCCTAGAGCTCGAGAACCTTTGGCTCTTTGACCTGGTGCCTCGTTAAAAAACCCTTTTGTCAGGAAAAAGAGTGCACCTTGGTTCAAGGCCTTCTAACTATAATACTTCTTTAGGTTTCAGGCGTGCTAGGATCTCAGGAGTTGTTACCCTTCGAGATCAGACACCTTATAGTAACCTTTTCCTAGGACTTCCACCATCCAGTATGGTCCTTTCCAGTTAGCAGTCAGCTTCCCTTCTCCTGTCTTTTGTGTCCCGATGTTGTTTCGGATAAGGATGAGGTCGTTGGTTATGAAACTTCTTTTGATCACCCTTCGGTTGTATCTTAGAGCCGTTCAACACTTTAAGGCTTTTTCTCTAATCCGAGCTCTTTCTCGGACTTCTGGAAGTAGGTCGAGCTCTTCTCTTTGTGCTTGGGGGTTGGCTTCCTCATTGTAGAATATAACCCTCGGTGACCCTTCGTCTACTTCGATGGGAATCATTGCCTCCATCCTTTAGGCAAGTTGAAAGGGTGACTCTCCCGTTGTTGAATGGGGAGTTATCCGATATGCCCATAAGACTTGGGAGAGTTCCTCGGCCCAAGCTCTTTTGTGTCCTGTAATCGGCATTTCAAACCGGCCAATATGACTTTATTTACTGCCTTAATCTGTCCATTGGCCTGTCGATGTTCTACCAAGGTGAACTGGTGCCTGATTTTTAGGTCCGCTTTTAGGTTTCTGAAGCTCGTGTCGGTGAACTAGGTTCCATTGTCCTTGGTGATGGAGTGGGGGATTCCAAATCTTGTGACAATGTTCCTGTATAGGAATTTTTTATTTCTTTGAGCAGTGACAGTGGCTGAGGGTTGTGCATCAATCCATTTTGTGAAGTAGTCTACTCCCACTATAAGGTACTTAACTTGACCTGAGCCTTGGGGGAATGGCCCTAGAAGGTCGAGCCCCCATTTTGTGAACGGCCAAGGTGAAGTGATGCTGATGAGCTCTTCAGGGGGGCTATGTGGAAATTGGTGTACTTCTGGCATGGAGGACATGCTTTTATGAACTCAGCCACTTCCTTTTGCAGGGTCAGCCAGAAGAAGCCGGCTCAGACCACTTTTTTGGACAGTGCTCGAGCTCCCAAATGATTAGCACACATGCCACTATGGACATCCTCCAAGACTTCCCTTGTATCAGAGGTCGGGATGCATTTTAGGAGGGGTGTCGAGATCCCTCTTCTGTATAAGACGTCGTGGACTAAAGTGTAGTTTTGTGGCTCCCTTATGAGCCTTCTAGCATCCTTCCTCTCGGTGGGTAGGGTTTCAAACTTGAGGTAGTTGATTATGGGAGTCATCCATTCTTGGTGTTGGTCTGATATATTTAACAATTTCTCTTCTTTTGAGATTGACGGAGATTGTAAGGTTTCTTGGATGAGGCTTCTATTATTGCCCTCTGGCTTGGTGCTGGCTAGCTTTGAGAGTGCATCAGCTCAGGCATTTTGCTCTCGGAGTATGTGTCAGACCTCACATTCTCTGAAACTCTCGAGCTGGTCCTTGGTTCTATCCAGATATTTCTTCACGATGGGTCTTTCGCTTGGTAGCTTCCATCTATCTATTAGGTAACTATCTGTGAGTCACTGATGATGGTGATGCTTTGTGCCCTGACCTCTTTTGCCAGCTTTAAGCCAGCTATTAAGGCTTTATATTCTGCTTAGTTGTTTGAGGCGGGGAATTTAAACTTTAGGGATAGTTCTATTTGAGTTCCTTGATCACTTTCCAGGATAATGCCTGCCCCACTCCCGGCTTTGTTTGACGAACTGTCGACATATAGACTCCATGAGACGGGCACTCCCAGGGTATTGGTGTATTCGGCGACGAAGTCAGCCAGGTATTGGGATTTTATGGCGGTCCGAGTTTTATACTTGAGTTCGAACTCGGACAGCTCTACTGCCCACTGTAGAATTCTGTCTGCCAGGTCCGTCTTCTGTAGGATGTGCTTCATGGGTTGATTAGTGCGGACCTTGATGGCATGGGATTGAAAGTTGGGCCGAATTCTTCTGGATGTGAGTATGAGGGCGTATGCAAACTTTTCTATCTTTTGGTAGTTCAGTTTGGTCCCTTGTAGGGCTTTGCTGACGTAGTAGATAGGCTGTTGTCCCTCTTTGTCTTCTCGAACTAGAGCTAAGGCTATTGCCCGACTTCTGACTGCTAAGTATAACACCAGCTCTTCTCCTTGCATGGGTCGGGTCAAGATGGGTGGCTATCCCAGGAATGTTTTGGAGTCTTGGAAGGCCTTCTCGCATTCTGGGGTACATTCAAACTTCTTCCCTTTCCTTAGGATCGAGTAGAAGAGGTGGGACTTTAGGGCTGATCCAGCCAAAAATCTAGACAAGGCGACTAGCCTTCCATTTAACTTTTATACCTCCTTTACGCAGGTCGGATTTTTCATGTCGAGTATGGCTCAACATTTGTCCAAGTTTCCTTCTATGCCCCTCTAGGTCAACATGAATCCCAGTAACTTGCCTGCTTCTACTGTGAAAGTGCACTTTGTAGGATTTAGTCTCATATCATGTTTCCTTATAGTGGCGAATATGATGCACGGAAACTTGTCTTTCAACAAATTTCCCTCGGCAAGTATACCGAATTGTCGTCAAGTAAAAACTCACAATAGAGTGAGGTCGAATCCCACAGGGATTGATTGGTCAATCAACTTTAATTAGAGGAATGTTCTAGTTGAGCTAAGCAGAATTTAATGTGAGAGTTGCAGGAAATTAGATGGCGGGAAAGTAAATAACAGAAAATGTAAATACTGGAAATAAAGAGCTAAATGTAAATGGCGGAAGGTAAATTGCAGAATCTTAAATGGGGAATGGGGAATTTAGCATGAAAGTAAATTGCAGAAATTAAAGAGAATGGGTAAGATCAGAAATGGGGGATTCATTGGGTTTAGGAGATGTTGCATTATCCGGATCAAGTTCATTTTCATCTCTTCCTCAATCAATGCATTCATTGATCTCCTTGGCAATCTTAAGTGATTGAACTCCAATTCCTTGGTAATTCAATCTCTCAAATCTTGATCAATAGCCAATTCCTTGGTCTAATTGCTCATGAGAAGTGATGAGCGGATAGTTTATACGCTTTTTGGGGTTAATTTCATGTAGTTTTTAGTATGTTTTAATTGGTTTTTAGTATATTTTCATTAGTTTCTAGGCAAAATTCATATTTCTGGACTTTACTATGAGTTTGTGTGTTTTTCTATAATTTCAGGTATTTTCTGGCTGAAATTAAGGGAGCTGAGCAAAAATCTGATTCAGGCTGAAAAAGGACTGCTGATGTTGTTGGATTCTGACCTCTCTGCACTCGGAATGAATTTTCTAGAGCTACAGGAGTCCAATTGGCACGCTCTCAATTGCGTTGGAAATTAGACATCCAGGGCTTTCCAGCAATATATAATAATCCATACTTTGCTCAAGGATAGATGACGTAAACTGGCGTTCAATGCCAGTTCCATGTTGCAGTCTGGCGTTAAACGCCAGAAACAGGTTACAAATTGGAGTTAAACGCCAGAAACAGGTTACAACCTGGCGTTTAACTCCAGAAACAGCCTAGGCACGTGTAAAGCTTAAGTCTCAGCCCCAGCACACTCCAAGTGGGCCCCAGAAGTGGATTTCTACACCATCTATCTTAGTTTATTCATTTTCTGTAAACCTAGGTTACTAGTTTAGTATTTAAACAACTTTTAGAGGTTTACTTTGTACCTCATGACATTTTTAGATCTGAACTTTGTACTCTTTGACGGCATGAGTCTCTAAACTTCATTTTTGGGGGTGAGGGGCTCTGCTATGTCTCGATGAATTAATGCAATTATTTCTGTTTTGCATTCAAACACACTTGTTTCTATCTAAGATGTTCATTCGCACTTCAATATGATGAATGTGATGATCCGTGACACTCATCACCATTCTCAATCTATGAACGCGTGCCTGACAACCACTCCCGTTCTACCTTCGATTGAATGAATATCTCTTGGATTCCTTAATCAGAATCTTCGTGGTATAAGCTAGAATCCATTGGCAGCATTCTTGAGAATCTGGAAAGTCTAAACCTTGTCTGTGGTATTCTGAGTAAGATTCAGGGATTGAATGACTGTGCCGAGCTTCAAACTCACAAAGGTTAGGCGTAGTGACAGACACAAAAGGATCAATGGATCCTACTCCAGCAGGAGTGAGAACCGACAGACGATTAGTCGTACGGTGACAGCGCACCTGGACCTTTTCACTGAGAGGACGGATGGTATCCATTGACAACAGTGATCCACCAACACACAGCTTGCCATAGGAGGAACCTTGCGTGCGTGAAGAAGAAGACAGGGGGAAAGCAGAGATTCAGAAGACAAAGCATCTCCAAAACTTCAACATATTCTCCATTACTGCATAACAAGTATTTATTTCATGCTCTCTTATTTTCCACAATTCAAACTGATAATCATAATTGATTTCCTGACTAAGATTTACAAGATGACCATAGATTGCTTCAAGCCAACAATTTCCGCGGGATCAACCCTTACTCACGTAAGGTATTACTTGGACGACCCAGTGCACTTGCTGGTTAGTTGTGCGGAGTTGTGAATCACAATTTTGTGCACCAAGTTTTTGGCGCCGTTGTCGGGAATTGTTCGAGTTTGGACAACTGACGGTTTATTTTGTTGCTTAGATCAGGAAAAATTTTTCTTTTTGGTTTAGAGTCTTCTATTATTGTTTTTGGTTAAAATTTTGAAATCCTTATTTTATTTTTCTAAATTATTTTTGAAAATTTTTCTTTAAACCAATAACTTCATGATTTAGTCTTTTGTTGAGTTTAGTTTCATAATTTAAGTTTGGTTTCAATTGCATGATTTATATTTCTTTCAATTTTTCGAATTATATGTTCTTAGTTCTTTCTTAATCTTCAAGTTGTTCTTGTTTATTTTTCTTGTTTGATCTTTAGTTTTTCTTGTTTTGTGTTTTTTCTTGTTTTTCTTGTGCGTTTTCAAATTATCAGTATTCAAAAAAAAATTTTTAAAAATAAAACATTTTTATATATTAAATACCTTTGTTAAAAAACTTTAAATTTATAGCTCAATTGGCTAGAGCGTTGTGCTTATGTTCTTGGTAATTGGATATCTCCTTTTAAAAACTTTTTCAAAAAAATAATTTTTCCTTGATTAAATCTTGTGCCAAACTTTAAGATTGGTGTTTTCTTGTTCACTTTTCTTTAGTTTTAGAAAATTTTATTGTGATTTTCTAAAAATTTTAAGTTTGGTGTTCTTTCTTCATGTTCTTGTTGTTCTTGTGAGTCTTCAAGGCGTTCTTGAGTTTTCTTTGTGTCTTGATCTTAAAATTTTTAAGTTTGGTGTTCCTTGGTGTTTTCCCTCCAAAATTTTCGAAAACAAGGAGCAGTAGATCTAAAAATTTTAAGTCTTGTGCCATTTTATTATTTTTCTCTTTCCTCATTAAATTCAAAAATATCTTTTCTCTCTATTTTAAAGTGAATTTTCGAAAATCATTTTTAAAATTCAGATTTTTATTTCAAAATTTAAAATCTTTTTCAAAAATCATATCCAAAATTTTTCAAATCTTCTTAATTAAGTAATTATTTTAGTCTTAAATTTTTTGTTCTTAATTTTCGAATTCTGTATTTAATTTCAAACTATTTTATTCTCTTTCCTTTTATTATTTATTTATTCGTTCCCTTTTTACAAAAAAAATATTTAATAATAAAAATATATTCTATTTGCTATTCATGTCAATTTTCTTTTCTCTATCATGGACCTAAGTGGAAATGAACAGTCCAGAAGGACCCTGGGGTCATATGCTAACCCCACTACTGCTTCATATGGGAGTAGTATCTGTATACCCTCCATTGGAGTCAGTAGCTTTGAGTTGAATCCTCAGCTCATTATCATGGTGCAGCAAAGTTGCCAGTATTTCGGTCTTCCATAGGAAGAACCTACAGCGTTTCTGGCACATTTTTTATAGATTGTTGACACAGTACATGATAAGAAAGTATATCAGGATGTCTACAGATTATTACTATTTCCATTTGCTGTAAAAGACCAAGCTAAGAGGTGGTTAAATAACCAACCTAAGGCTAGCATAAGGACATGGAAACAGCTGTCAGAAAAATTCCTGAATTAATACTTCCCTCCAAAATGGATGACACAGCTAAGGCTGGACATCCAAGGCTTTAAACATGGAGATAATGAATCTCTTTATGATGCCTGGGAGAGATACAGAGAGATGCTAAGAAAATGCCCCTCTGAAATGTTTTCAGAATGGGTCCAGCTAGACATATTCTATTATGGGCTTACAGAGAAAGCTCAGATTTCTCTAGACCACTCAGCTGGTGGATCTATACACATGAGAAAGACAATTGAAGAAGCTCAAGAGCTCATTGATACAGTTGCCAGAAATCAGCATCTGTACCTAAATAGTGGATCTTCCATGAAAGAAGAGGCTAAAACAGTAACTGCTGAACTCAGTCCTGCAGAACAAATTACTGAATTCAATCAGCAATTAGACTTTCTAACAAAATAACTGGCCGAATTCAAGGAGATACTACAAGACACAAGAATGGCTAATATAAATATGGAGGTACAGTTGAAGAAAACAGAACAACAGTTATCAAAACAAATAACAGAAGAGTGCCAAGCAGTCCAATTACGAAGTGGGAAAACATTAAATACCTCACTTCAAGGCAGCAGGAAGCCAAGAAATGAACAAACTGCTATCCAAAATCCCTCTGAGGACAGTAAGAGCCCAATGAAAGCTCAGTTCTGGCATTCAAACGCCAGGAACAAGTAAGGAGTTGGCGTCCAATGCCACTCCAGCTTCTAACCCTGGCTTTTAAATGCTAGTGAGGGATCAGACACACACAAGTGCTGATAACAACCCCTCTAAAAAGGCTTCTCCAACCACCTCTGTAGGAAATAAACCTACAGCAACTAAGGTTGAGGAATATAAAGCCAAGATACCTTATCCTCAAAAACTCCGCCAAGAGGAGCAGGATAAGCAATTTGCTCGCTTTGCAGATTATCTCAGGACTCTTGAAATAAAGATTCCGTTTACAGAGGCACTTGAGCAAATACCCTCTTATGCCAAGTTCATGAAGGAGATCTTGAGTCATAAGAAGGATTGGAGAGAAACTGAAAGAGTTCTCCTCACTGAAGAATGCAGTGCAGTCATTTTGAAAAGCTTTCCAGAAAAGCTTAAAGATCCCAGAAGCTTTCTAATACATGCATATTAGAGGGTAATTGCACCAAGACAGCTTTATGTGATCTTGGGGCAAGCATCAACCTAATACCTGCATCCACTATCAGAAAGCTTGGTTTAACTGAAGAAGTTAAACCAACCCAGATATGTCTCTAACTTGCTGATGGCTCCATTAAATACCCATCAGGCGTGATTGAGGACATGATTGTCAGGGTTGGGTCATTCGCCTTTCCCACTGACTTTGTAGTGCTGGAAATGGAGGAGCACAAGAGTGCTACTCTCATTCTAGGAAGACCTTTCCTAGCAACTGGACGAACTCTCATTGATGTCCAAAAGGGGGAAGTAACCCTGAGAGTCAATGAGGATGAGTTTAAGTTGAATGTTGTCAAGGCCATGCAGCATCCAGACACACCAAAAGACTGCATGAAAGTTGATCTCATTGACTCTTTGGTAGAGGAGGTTAACATGGCTGAGAGTCTCGAATCATAGCTGGAAACATCTTTAAAGATGTTCAGCCTGATTAGGAGGGTTCAGAGGAATTGAAAGAGCCTCTAAGACTTCCTCAGGAAGAGGAGAAACCTCCTAAACCTGAGCTCAAGCCATTACCACCATGCCTGAAATATGCATTTCTGGGAGAAGGTGACACTTTTCCAGTGATCATAAGCTCTGCTTTAAACCCACTGGAAGAGGAAGCACTAATTCAAGTGCTAAGGACACACAAGACAGCTCTTGGGTGGTCCATAAGTGACCTTAAGGGCATAAGCCCAGCTAGATGCATGCACAAAATCCTATTGGAGGATGATGCTAAGCCAGTGGTTCAACCACAGAGGCGGCTAAATCCAGCCATGAAGGAAGTGGTGCAGAAAGAGGTCACCAAATTACTGGAGGCTGGGATTATTTATCCTATTTCTGATAGCCCCTGGGTGAGCCCTGTTCAAGTTATTCCCAAGAAGGGAGGCATGACAGTGGTTCATAATGAAAAAAATGAACTGGTCCCTACAAGAGCAGTTACAGGGTGGCGCATGTGTATTGACTACAGAAGGCTCAACACAGCCACTAGAAAGGATCATTTTCCTTTACAATTCATAGACCAAATGCTAGAGAGACTAGCAATCATGAATATTACTGCTTTTTGGGTGGCTATTCAGGTTACAACCAAATTGTAGTAGATCCTCAGGACCAAGAGAAAACAGCATTCACATGTCCTTCTAGAGTATTTGCTTACAGAAGAATGCCTTTTGGTCTGTGTAATGCACCTGCAACCTTTCAGAGGTGCATGCTTTCTATCTTCTCTGATATGGTAGAGAAATTTCTGGAAGTCTTCATGGATAACTTTTCAGTATTTGGAGACTCATTCAGCTCCTGCCTTGACCATTTAGCACTTGTTCTGAAAAGATGCCAAGAGACCAACCTAGTTTTAAACTGGGAAAAATATCACTTTATGGTGACTTAAGGAATTGTCCTTGGGCATAAAATTTCAAACAAGGAGATAGAGGTGGATCAAGCTAAAGTGGAAGTAATTGAAAAATTACCACCATCTGCTAATGTTAAGGTAATCAGAAGCTTTCTAGGGCATGCAGGATTCTACAGGAGGTTTATAAAGGATTTTTCAAAAATTGCAAAACCCCTGAGCAATCTGCTAGCTGCTGACACGCCATTTGTGTTTGACACAGAGTGTCTGCAAGCGTTTGAGACTCTGAAAGCTAAGCTGGTCACAGCACCAGTTATTTCTGTACCAGACTGGACTTTACCATTTGAACTAATGTGTGATGCCAGTGACCACGCCATTGGTGCAGTACTGGGGGAGAGGCATGACAAGCTTCTGCATGTCATTTATTATGTTAGCCGTGTTTTAAATGATGCCCAGAAAAATTACACAACCACTGAAAAAGAATTGCTTGTAGTGGTTTATGCCATTGACAAGTTTAGATCATACTTAGTAGGATCAAAAGTGATTGTGTACACTAACCATGCTGCTCTTAAATATCTACTCACAAAGCAAGATTTAAATCCCAGGCTCATAAGATGGGTGTTGCTTCTGCAAGAGTTTGATATAGAAATAAGAGACAGAAAAGGGACAGAGAACCAAGTGGCTGATCATCTGTCCCGGATAGAACCAGTAGAAGGGGAGTTTCCCTCCTCTATTGAAATCTCTAAGACCTTTCCGGATGAGCATTTGTTTGCCATTCAGGAAACACCATGGTTTGCAGATATTGTAAACTATAAAGCTGCAAGGTTCATACCCAAGGAGTACAGCAGGCAACAAAAGAAAAAATTAATTACTGATGCAAAGTACTACTTGTGGGATGAACCCTATCTCTTTAAGAGATGTGCAGACGGAATAAT
This sequence comes from Arachis hypogaea, assembly GCF_003086295.3. Lineage (NCBI taxonomy): Eukaryota > Viridiplantae > Streptophyta > Magnoliopsida > Fabales > Fabaceae > Arachis > Arachis hypogaea. The sequence continues at coordinate 72,880,701 of NC_092055.1, forward strand.
CCGTAGGTGTGTGCTTAGAGAAGAAGCACAGAGTATCTTATGGCATTGCCATGGATCACAATATGGAGGCCATTTCGGAGGTGAGCGAACAGCCACCAAGGTCCTCCAATGTGGCTTCTACTGGCCTACACTCTATAGGGATTCCCGAGAGTTTGTACGTAACTGTGACAGTTGCCAAAGAGCTGGTAATCTGCCTCATGGTTATGCCATGCCTCAACAGGGAATCTTGGAGATTGAGTTGTTTGATGTATGGGGAATTGACTTCATGAGACCTTTTCTACCATCATACTCAAACACTTATATTCTGATGGCAGTCGACTATGTATCAAAATGGGTAAAGGCCGTTGCCACACCCACCAATGATACTAAAACAGTGCTAAAGTTCCTCCAGAAACATATCTTCAGCGGGTTTGGTGTCCCTAGAGTACTAATTAGTGATGGGGGCACTCACTTCTGCAACAAACAGCTTTACTCTGCCATGGTCCGGTATGGGATTCGCCACAAGGTGGCGACTCCATATCATCCACAGACAAATGGGCAAGCTGAAGTTTCTAATAGAGAACTAAAAAGAATCCTGGAACGGACTGTAAGTACCCGTAGAAAGGATTGGGCAAGAAGCTTGGATGATGCTCTATGGGCTTACAGAACAGCATTCAAGACTCCTATAGGAACCTCTCCATACCAACTTGTGTATGGTAAGGCCTGTCATCTGCCCGTGGAACTAGAACATAAGGCCTACTGGGCAACCAGATTCCTAAACTTTGATGCCAAATTAGCTGGAGAAAAAAGATTGCTCCAGCTGAATGATCTAGAGGAATTTAGACTCACTGCTTTCGAAAATGCCAAGCTTTATAAAGAGAAATAAAAAAGGTGGCATGACAGAAAGCTGTCATCTAGAGTCTTTGAACCAGGACAAAAGGTTCTGTTGTTTAACTCTAGGCTCAGGCTATTCCCAGGGAAACTGAAATCCCGGTGGAGGGGACCATATGTGATTACAAGTGTATCACCATATGGTTATGTGGAGCTTTAAGACATTGATTCTGATAAGAAGTTCATTGTTAATGGACAGAGAATCAAGCACTATCTTGAAGGCAATGTTGAGCAAGAGTGCTCAAGGCTGAGGCTAGATTAAAAGCTCAGCAAAGGTCCAGCTAAAGACAATAAAGAAGCGCTTGCTGGGAGGCAACCCAGCCATTAGCAAAACTTTTTCTGTTATTTTATTTTATTTTATTCCTCATTTTATTTATATGAGCTTAATATTAACAAGGTAAAGAATCAATTGCATAAGTCCACAGGGTTACAGAAGAATTCAGAGCACAAAACAGAAAAAAAGAGCTTACGGGCAAGAAAACGCCAGTAAGAAACACAAATGGGCATTAAACGCCCAAAAGAAGCATCTACTGGGCGTTTAACGCCAGTAAAGATAGCCATCTGGGCGTTAAACGCCAGAAAGAAGCAACTTCTGGGCGTTTAACGCCAGATTTACAGCATACTGGGCATTCAGAAAAATGCCCAGTGACAAAGGGGTTTCTGGCGTTTAACGCCAGCTAGAAGCAACAGCTGGGCGTTAAACGCCCAAACCAAGCAGCAACTGGGCGTTAAACGCCCAAAACATGCAGCAGTTGCGCGTTTAACGCCAGGATTGTGGGGAGTAGGCAATTTCGTTTTCAATTCAAATTTTTTCCAATTTTTATGTATCAATTCATGATTTCTTTCACAAACATGTTACAAATCCTAATTTTTCAAATCCTTTTTCAAAAGATATCAAATGTATCTTAATTCATAAACCCTTTATCTTAATCCCCTTCAAATTATTTTCAAATCCTTTTCAAAATAAATCTATCTCTTTTCCTTCTAAAATCTTTTCAACTCATCAATATCTTTTTCAAATCTTCACATCATCTTTTTCAAAATTCAGATTTATCTTTTTCAAATATCTTTCATATCTTTTCAATTTTAAATCACATCTTTTACTATCATACTTATCTTTTCCAAATCACTTTTTCTATCATATCTTTTTCAAATAATTTTCGAAACCCACCCCCTTTCCCTTTAAATATTGGTTCGGCCTCTCCCCCTCTCCTCCACAAGTTGCGCTTGGCTCTCCCTCTTTCCCTCTCCTTTGCTTTCTTTTGCTTGAGGACAAGTAAACCTCTAAGTTTGGTGTGTTTATCCGTGATCACTAAACCAATACCCACTAAGATCATGGCTCCTAAGGGAAAACAAACCGACTCAAGAGGCAAGAAAGAGAATATTCCAAAACCACTTTGGAATCAAGGGAAATTCATAACCAAAGAACATCAGACCATTTTTACAAAATAATGAGTCTAAGGTCAGTGATCCCGGAAGTTAAATTCGATCTGAAAGAAGATGAATATCCAGAGATCCAAGAGCAAATTCGAAACAGGAACTAGGAAGTCCTAGCTAATCCTGAAACAAAGGTGGGAAGAAACACGGTTAAGGAATTCTATGCTAATCTATGGCAAACGGACAGGCAGAGGATAGCTGGAACCGTATTCTATGACTATAGAACTTTGGTCAAAGGGAAGGTTGTTCACACCCACCCGGATAAAATAAGGGAAATCTTCAAGCTGCCTAAACTGCAAGATGACCCAGACTCCTTTAATAGGAGAATGATGAGATCAAACCTAGGCTTGGATAAAATCCTAGAGGACATATACCTTCCTGGAGCCAAGTGGACAACCAACACAAAGGGTGCCCCGAACCAACTCAAGAGAGGAGATTTCAAACTAGTCGCCAGAGGCTGGCTAGACTTCATTGGGCGCTCTATACTGCCCACTAGCAACCGCTCTGAAGTCACCATCAGAAGAGCAGTGATGATTCATTGCATTATGCTGGAAAAAGAAGTGGAAGTTCATCAGCTGATTGCGTGTGAGCTTTACAAAATTGCAAACAAGAACTCCAAGGATGCCAAATTGGCCTATCCAAGCTTAGTTTCTCTGTTATGTAAAAATGCTGGGATAAAGATGGGAGTAGATAAGTATATCTCAGTTGAGCAACCAATCACCAAAAAGTCTATGGAAGGAAAACAAGTGCAGGACGACCCCATCAAGAGAAAAGCAGAGGAGTTCCTCCCAGAAATCCCTCAAATTGAATACTTGGAGCGCCTAGAAGCATCTGTCACCAAGTTACAAGAAGCTTTGGATCAACTGAAGGAAGAACAGCAAAATCAAAACAGCATGCTCTGCAAATTGCTTAGAGAACAAGAAGAGCAAGGGCGTGAACTGAAGGAATTAAAGCGTCAGAAACTATCTCTTGAAGGGCCAAGCACTCCACAGACTAAAGAGGCATCCACCTCCCAAATTCAAGGTTGTTGAGTTCTAATCTTAGCCTTAACTCTGTGATAATTGTTCTTATTTGAGTTTTACCTTAGAAGTTATATATGAGTAGTAGTAATTAGTATCTATATTCTGATTTTATCTCCAATTAAGCTATAATTTATTTTTCTCATCATCATTAAACATGAATAAAATAGCAGATTTTCTTTAGAATAAGGAGGCAATATTTTTCGAGTTTTTAATAAGAAAAATTCTAATTATTTACATGTGGTGGCAATGCTTTTTGTCTTCTGAATGAATGCTTGAACAATGCATATGTCTTTTAAATTTGATGTTTATGAATGTTAAATATGTTGGCTCTTCAAAGAATGATGAAAAAGGAGAAATGTTATTTGATAATCTGAAAAATTATAAAAATGATTCTTTAAGTAAGAAAAAGCAGTGAATACAAAAGCTTGCAGAAAAAAAATGGCGAAAATAAAAAAAAAGAAAAAGAAAAAGAAAAAGCAAGCAGAAAAAGCCAATAGCCCTTAAAACCAAAAGGCAAGGGTAATAAAAAGGATCCAAGGCTTTAAGCATCAATGGATAGGAGGGTATAAAGGAATCAAATCCTAGCCTAAGCGGCTAAATGAAGCTGTCCCTAACCATGTGCTTGTGGCATGAAGGTGTCAAGTGAAAACTTGAGACTGAGCGGTTAAAGTCAAGGTCCAAAGCAAAAAGAAGAGTGTGCTTAAGAACCCTGGACACCTCTAATTGGGGACTTTAGCAAAGCTGAGTCAAAATCTAAAAAGGTTCACCCAATTATGTGTCTGTGGCATTTATGTATCCGGTGGTAATACTGGAAAACAAAGTGCTTAGGGCCATGGCCAAGACTCATAAAGTAGCCGTGTTCAAGAATCAACATACTGAACTAGGAGAATCAATAACACTATCTGAATTCTAAGTTCCTATAGATGCCAATCATTCTGAGCTTCAATGGATAAAGTGAGATGCCAAAACTGTTCGGAAGCAAAAAGCTACTAGTCCCGCTCATCTAATTAGAATCTGAGCTTCACTCAAAAACTCTGAGATATTATTGCTTCTTGACTTATTTGTATTCTATTTTATTTGTCTAGTTACTTGGGGACAAGCAACAGTTTAAGTTTGGTGTTGTGATGAGCGGATAGTTTATACTCTTTTTTTGGGTTAATTTCATGTAGTTTTTAGTATATTTTAATTGGTTTTTAGTATATTTTCATTAGTTTCTAGGCAAAATTCATATTTCTGGACTTTATTATGAGTTTGTGTATTTTTCTGTAATTTCAGGTATTTTCTGGCTGAAATTGAGGGAGCTGAGCAAAAATCTGATTCAGGCTGAAGAAGGACTGCTGATGCTGTTGGATTCTGACCTCTCTGCACTCGGAATGGAATTTCTAGAGCTACAAAAGTCCAATTGGCGCGCTTATAATTGCGTTGGAACGTAGACATCCAGGGCTTTCCAATAATATATAATAGTCCATACTTTGCTCAAGGATAGACGATGTAAACTGGCGTTCAACGCCAGTTCCATGTTGCTGTCTGGCGTTAAACGCCAGAAACAGGTTACAAATTGGAGTTAAACGCCAGAAATAGGTTACAACCTGGCGTTTAACTCCAGAAACAGCCTAGGCACGTGTAAAGCTTAAGTCTCAGCCCCAAAACACACTAAGTGGGCCCCAGAAGTGGATTTCTGCACCATCTATCTTAGTTTATTCATTTTATGTAAACCTAGGTTACTAGTTTAGTATTTAAACAACTTTTAGAGGTTTACTTTGTACCTCATGAAATTTTTAGATCTGAACTTTGTACTCTTTGACGGCATGAGTCTCTAAACTCCATTGTTGGGGGTGAGGAGCTCTGCTATGTCTCGATGAATTAATGCAATTATTTCTGTTTTTCATTCAAACACGCTTGTTTCTATCTAAGATGTTCATTCGCACTTCAATATGATGAATGTGATGATTCGTGACACTCATCACCATTCTCAATCTATGAACGCGTGCCTGACAACCACTCCCGTTCTACTTTTGATTGAATGAATATCTCTTGGATTCCTGAATCAGAATCTTCGTGGTATAAGCTAGAATCCATTGGCAGCATTCTTGAGAATCCGCAAAGTCTAGACAAGGTTTAGACTTTCCGGATCTCAGGAATGGCCATCCATGGGTTCTAACTTATACCACGAAGACACTAATAACTCAGACTCGGTCCCCTGTATTAGATATCCAAGAGATATCCATTCAGCCTAAGGTAGAACGAAAGTGGTTGTCAGGCACGCGTTCATAAGTTGAGAATGATGATGACTGTCACGATCATCACATCCATCATATTGAAGTGCAAATAAATATCTTAGAAGCAGAATAAGTTGAATTGAATAGAAAAACAGTAGTACTTTGCATTAATCTTTGAGGAACTGCAGAGCTCCACACCTTAATCTATGGTGTGTAGAAATTCTACTGTTGAAAAATACATAAGTGAAAGGTTCAGGCATGGCCGAATGGCCAGCCCCCAAAACATGATCAAAGGATCAAAAGATAATCCAAAGATGTAAATACAATAGTAAAAAGTCCTATTTATACTAAACTAGTTACTAGGGTTTATAGAAATAAGTAATTGATGCAGAAATCCACTTCCGGGGCCCACTTGGTGTGTGCTTGGGCTGAGCTTGAATTTTACACGTGGGGAGGTCATTCTTGGAGTTGAACGCCAGTTTGTAACGTGTTTCTGGCATTGAACTCCACTTTGCAACTTGTTTCTGGCGCTGAACGCCAGACTGCAACATGGAACTGGCGTTTAACGCCAGTTTGCATCATCTAAACTCGGGCAAAGTATAAATTATTATATATTGCTGGAAAGCCCTGGATGTCTACTTTCCAACGCAATTAGAAGCGCCCCATTTGGAGTTCTGTAGCTCCAGAAAATCCACTTTGAGTGCAGGGAGGTCAGAATCCAACAACATCTGCAGTCCTTCTTCAACCTCTGAATCTGATTTTTGCTCAGGTCCCTTGGTGCACGAAATTGTGATGTCCAGGCTCGAACAATCCCTGGCAACGTGAGCAACTTGGTACGCGTAATCGTGATTACGCTTTAATTATGTAAAATTCATGGCTCTTTCTTTCCCTGGCAATGGCGCCAAGAACATGGTGCCAATACCATGGTTCACAACTTCGATACAACTAACGAGCAAGTGCACTGGGTCGTTCAAGTAATACCTTACGTGAGTAAGGGTCGAATCCCACGGAGATTGTTGGTATGAAGCAAGCTATGGTAACCTTACAAATCTCAGTTAGGCAGATATAAATTGATAATGGTGTTTTCGAATAATAATTAATAAAATAGGGATAGAAATACTTATGTAATTCATTGGTAGGAATTTCAGATAAGCGAATGGAGATGCTTTCATTCCTCTGAACCTCTGCTTTCCTGCTATCTTCATCCAATCAGTCTTACTCCTTTCCATGGCTGGCTTTATGCAAGGGCATCACCGTTGTCAGTGGCTACATCCCCTCCTCTCAGTGAATAATATGCTCACGCACCCTGTCACGGCACGGCTATTCATCTGTCGGTTCTCGATCATGCTGGAATAGGATTCACCCTCCTTTTGCGTCTGTCACAAACGCCCAACAATCGCGAGTTTGAAGCTCGTCACAGTCATTCAATCATTGAATCCTACTCGGAATACCACGGACAAGGTTTAGACTTTCCGGATTCTCTTGAATGCCGCCAACATTCTAGCTTACGCCACGAAGATTCCGGTTAAGAGATCTAAGAGATATTCATTCTAGCTTATTTCATGTAGAATGGAAGTGTTTGTCAGGCACGTGTTCATAGGGGAGATGGTGATGAGCGTCACACATAATGATCACCTTCATCACGTTCTTGGGTGCGAATGGATATCTTAGAAGTGAAATAAGATGAATTGAATAGAAAACAGTAGTACTTTGCATTAATCTTTGAGGAACAGCAGAGCTCCACACCTTAATCTATGGAGTGTAGAAACTCTACTGTTGAAAATACATAAGTGAAAGGTCCAGGCATGGCCGAGATGGCCAGCCCCCTAAAGCGTGATCAATAGTCTCCTAAGATGAATAATGGATTAAAACTGAGACCAAAGATGTCTAATACAATAGTAAGAGGTCCTATTTATAATAAACTAGTCACTAGGGTTTACATGAGTAAGTAATTGATGCATAAATCCACTTCTGGGGCCCACTTGGTGTGTGTTTTGGCTGATCCTGAGTGTTGCACGTGCAGAGGCCATTTGTGGAGTTGAACGCCAGTATTTGTGCCAGTTTGGGCATTCAACTCTGGTTTTGGATCCTTTTCTGGCGCTGGACGCCAGATTTGGGCAGAGAGCTGGCGTTGAACGCCAGGTTACGTCATCTATTCTTGGCCAAAGTATAGACTATTATATATTTCTGGAAAGCCCTGGATGTCTTCTTTCCAACGCAATTGGAAGCGCGCCATTTCGAGTTCTGTAGCTCCAGAAAATCCACTTTGAATGCAGGGAGGTCAGAATCCAACAGCATCAGCAGTCCTTTTTCAACCTCTGAATCTGATTTTTGCTCAAGTCCCTCAATTTCAGCCTGAAAATACCTGAAATCACAGAAAAACACACAAACTCATAGTAAAGTCCAGAAATGTGAATTTAACATAAAAACTAATGAAAACATCCCTAAAAGTAACTAGATCCTACTAAAAACATACTAAAAATAATGTCAAAAAGCGTATAAATTATCCGCTCATCACAACACCAAACTTAAATTGTTGCTTGTCCCCAAGCAACTGAAAATCAAATAGGATAAAAAGAAGAGAATATACTATAAATTCCAAACTATCAATGAAACATAGCTTCAATCATATGAGCGGGACTTATAGCTTTTTGCCTCTTTAATAGTTTTGGCATCTCACTTTATCCATTGAGGTTCAGAACGATTGGCATCTATAGGAACTTCAGATTTCGAATAGTGTTATTGACTCTCCTAGTTCAGTATGATGATTCTTGAACACAGCTTCTTTATGAGTCTTGGCCGGATACATAAATGCCACAGACACATAACTGGGTGAACCTTTTCAGATTGTGACTCAGCTTTGCTAAAGTCCCCAATTAGAGGTGTCCAGGGTTCTTAAGCACACTCTTTTTTTTTTTTTTTTGCTTTGGACCTTGACTTTAACCGCTCAGTCTCAAGTTTTCACTTGACACCTACACGCCACTAGCACATGGTTAGGGACAACTTGGTTTAGCCGCTTAGGCCAGGATTTTATTCCTTTAGGCCCTCCTATCCACTGATGCTCAAAGCCTTGGGATCCTTTTTATTTGCCCTTGCCTTTTGGTTTTAAGGGTTATTGGCTTTTTGCTCTTGCCTCTTGGTTTTAAGAGCTTTTGGCTTTTTCTGCTTGCTTTTTCTTTTTCTTTCTATATTTTTTTTTTCGCCCATTTTTTTTCTGCAAGCTTTGTTCTTTGCTGCCTTTTCTTGCTTCAAGAATCATTTTTATGATTTTTCAGATTATCAAATAACATGTCTCCTAGTCATCATTCTTTCAAGAGCCAACATATTTAACATTCTTAAACAACAACTTCAAAAGACATATGCACTGTTCAAGCATTCATTCAGAAAACAAGAAGCATTGTCACCACATCAATATAATTAAGCTAAGTTCAAGGATAAATTCGAAACTCATGTACTTCTTATTCTTTTGAATTAAAACAATTTTTATTTAAGAGAGGTGATGGATTCATAGGACATTCATAACTTTAAGACAAAGTTACTAACTACTAATGATCATGTAATGAAGACACAAACATAGATAAGCACTTAACATAGAAAACGAAAAACAGAAGAAATAAGAACAAGGAATGAATCCACCTTATTGATGGTGGCGTTTCCTTCTTGAGGAACCAATGATGTCCTTGAGCTCTTCTATGTTTCTTCCTTGTCTTTGTTGCTCCTCCTTCATTGCTTTTAGATCTTCTCTGATTTTATGAAGGATGATGGAGTGCTCTTGATGTTCCACCCTTAGTTGCTTCCAATAATTGTGTGGAAGAAAATGTATCCCCTGAGGTATCTCAGGGATCTCTTGATTTGCAGTCAAATGTTCTACCACTGAGCTATAGACCCTTGATGGAAGCTTTTGTCTTCCCTTTCCTTTTTCTAGAGGTTTCTCTGGCCTTAGGTGCCATCAATGGTTATGGAAAAAACAAAAAAAGCTATGCTTTTACCACACCAAACTTAGAATGTTGCTCGCCCTCGAGCAAAAGAAGAAAGAATAGAAGAATAAGAAGATATGGAGGAGATGGATGGGAGTGTGTATTCGGCCATATGGGTGGGATTGGGTGGGAGAGAGATGTTGAATTTTGAAGGTAGTGGGTGTATGGATGTGAGTGGTAAATGGAAAATAGAAGGGATGATCATGAATGGAAAGAGAGATGATGAGGTAGGTGAGGATCCTGTGGGGTTCACAGATCCTGAGATGATCCTGTGGGGTCCACAGATCCTGAGGTGTCAAGGCATTTACATCCCTGCACCAATTTAGGCATGTAAAATGCCCTTGCACACAACTCTGGGCGTTCAGCGCCAGGTTGGTGCCCATTTTGGGCGTTCAACGCCCATTTGCTGCCATTTCTGGCGTTGAACGCCAGAACCATGCTTGTTCTGGGCGTTCAGCGCCAGGATGCTGCCCATTCTGGGCGTTCAGCGCCAGAACCATGCTCTGTTCTGGCGTTTGAACGCCAGACAGATGCTCCTCCAGGGTGTGATTTTTCTTCTGCTGTTTTTGATTCCGTTTTCAAATTTTTTATTTATTTTGTGACTCCACATGATCATGAACCTATAAAGACATATAACTAAGAAAAACATAGTTAGATAAATAAAAATTGGGTTGTCTCCCAACAAGCGCTTCTTTAATGTCAATAGCTTGACAGTGGGCTTTCATGGAGCCTCACAGATGTTCAGAGCATTGTTGAGACTCTCCAACACCAAACTTAGAGTTTGGATATGGGAGTTCAACACCAAACTTAGAGTTTGGTTGTGGCCTCCCAACACCAAACTTAGAGTTTGACTGTGGGGGCTCTGGTTGATTCTACTTTGAGAGAAGCTTTTTCTGCTTCCTCTTCATGGTTGCAGAGGGAGATCCTTGAGTTTTGAACACAAGGGAGTTCTCATTCCATTGAAGGACTATTTCACCTCTGTCAACATCAATCACAGCTCTTGCTGTGGCCAGGAAAGGTCTTCCTAGGATGATGGATTCATCCTCTTCCTTTCTAGTATCCAGGACTATGAAATCAGTAGGGATGTAAAGGCCCTCAACCTTTACTAACACGTCCTCTACCTGTCCATAAGCCTGTTTTCTTGAGCTGTCTGCCATCTCTAAGGAGATTTTAGCAGCTTGCACCTCATAGATTCCCAGTTTCTCTATTACAGAGAGGGGCATGAGGTTTATTCCTAAACCAAGGTCACACAGAGCCTTAAAGATCATGGTGCCTATGGTACAGGGTATTATGAACTTTCCAGGATCCTGTTTCTTCTGAGGCAATGTCAGTTGATCCAGATCACTTAGTTCATTGATGAACAAGGGAGGTTCAACTTCCCAAGTATCAATGCCAAATAGTTTGGCATTCAGCTTCATGATTGCACCAAGAAACTTGGCAGTTTGCTCTTCAGTAACATCCTCATTCTCTTCAGAAGAGGAATACTCATCAGAGCTCATGAAGGGCATAAGGAGGTTCAATAGAATCTCTATGGTCTCCAGATGAGCCTCAGAGTCCTTTGGTTTCGCAGAGGGAAGCTCCTTATTGATCATTGGACGTCCCAGGAGGTCTTCCTCCTTGGGATTCACGTTCTCCACTCCCCTAGTAGGTTCGGCCATGGTGCTTATGTCAATGGCCTTGCACTCTCCTTTTGGGTTCTCTTCTGTATTGCTTGGGAGAGTACTGGAAGGGATTTCAGTGATCCTTTTACTCAGCTGGCCCACTTGTGCTTCCAAATTTCTAATGGAAGACCTTGTTTCATTCATGAAACTTACAGTGGCCTTAGATAGATCAGAGACTAAGTTTGCTAAATTAGAAGTATTTTGTTCAGAGTTCTCTGTCTGTTGCTGAGTGGATGATGGAAAGGGTTTATTATTGTTAAACCTGTTTCTTCCACCATTATTAAAGCCTTGTTGAGGCTTTTGATCCTTCCATGAGAAATTTGGATGATTTCTCCATGATGAGTTATAGGTGTTTCCATAAGGTTCACCTAAGTAATTTACCTCTGCTATTGCAGGGTTCTCAGGATCATAAGCTTCTTCTTCATAAGAAGCCTTTTGAGTACTGTTGGATGCAGCTTGCATTCCATGCAGACTCTGAGAGATCATATTGACTTGCTGAGTCAATATTTTATTCTGAGCCAATATGGCATTCAGAGTATCAACTTCAAGAACTCCCTTCTTCATAGGCGTCCCATTATTCACAAGATTCCTTTCAGAAGTGTACATGAACTAGTTATTAGCAACCATGTCAATGAGTTCTTGAGCTTCTGCAGGCGTTTTCTTTAGGTGAATGGATCCACCTACAGAAGTGTCCAGTGACATCTTTGATAGCTCAGATAAACCATCATAGAATATATCCAGGATGGTCCATTCTAAAAGCATGTCAAAAGGACACTTTTTGGTCAACTGTTTGTATCTTTCCCAAGCTTCATAGAGGGATTCACCTTCTTTCTGTCTGAAGGTTTGAACATCAACTCTAAGCTTGCTCAGCTTTTGAGGAGGAAAGTACTTGGCTAAGAAAGCCGTGACCAGCTTATCCCAAGAGTTCAGGCTGTCTTTGGGTTGAGAATCCAACCATAATCTAGCTTTGTCTCTTATAGCAAAAGGGAAAAGCATGAGCCTGTAGACTTCAGGATCTACTCCATTAGTCTTAACAGTATCACATATCTGCAAGAATTCAGTTAAGAACTGAAAAGGATCTTCAGATGGAAGTCCATGAAACTTGCAGTTCTGCTGCATCAGAGAAACTAATTAAGGTTTCAGCTCAAAGTTGTTTGCTCCAATGGCAGGAATGGAGATGCTTCTTCCATGTAAATTGGAATTAGGTGCAGTAAAGTCACCAAGCATCTTCCTTACATTATTATTATTTTCGGCTGCCATCTCCTCTTCCTGTTCGAAAATTTCTGAAAGGTTATCTCTGGATTGTTGTAATTTAGCTTCTCTTAATTTTCTCTTTAGAGTCCTTTCAGGTTCTGGATCTGCTTCCACAAGAATGTTCTTGTCCTTGCTCCTGCTCATATGACAAAGAAGAGGGCACAGAAATAATAATAATAATATGGATCCTTTATACCACAGTATAGGATCCCTGTGTGAGTAGAAGAAGAGGGGGAGACAAAGAATGTAATATAATGGAAGAAACACAACTGTGAGGATGGCAGAGATGTGAGATGAGATGTTAGGATATGAATGAATAAATAGAATAAGATGGGGGAGGGACAATTTTCGAAATTTATTTTGAAAAAGAGTTAGTGATTTTCGAAAATGGTTTTTGAAAATTGTTAGTATTTTTTCGAAATTTTTTTTTTAAATTAAAAATAAAAATAAGAATAATTAGTTAATTAAAAAGAAATTTTTGAAAAAGAGGGAAGATATTTTCGAAAATTAGAGAGAGAGAGAGAGTTAGTTTGGTAGTTTTGAAAAAGATAAGAAACAAACAAAAAGTTAGTTAGTTAGTTGAAACAAATTTTGAAAAGATAAGAAGTTAGGAGGTTAGAAAAGATATTTTGAAATCAAATTTTTGAAAAAGATAAGATAAGAAGATATTTTTGAAATTAGTTTTTTTTTTTTAAAAGATTTGATTTTTAAAATCTCAATTAATGACTTGATTCATAAGAAATCACAAGATATGATTCTAGAACTTAAAGTTTGAATCTTTCTTAACAAGCAAGTAACAAACTTCAAATTTTGAATCAAAACATTAATTGATTATGTTATTTTCGAAAATTTGATATAAAAATAAGAAAAAGATTTTTGAAAAAGATTTTTGGAATTGTCGAAAATAACTAAGAGTTTTGAAAAAGATTTGATTTTTGAAAAAGATTTTGAAAAAGATAAGATTTTCAAATTGAAAATTTGATTTGACTCATAAGAAATAACTTGATTTTAAAAATTTTTGAAAAAGTCAATCCAAATTTTCGAATTTGATGGGAGAAAAAGGGAAAGATATTTTTTTGATTTTTGAATTTTTATGATGCACGGGAAAAACAAGAAAAATGATGCAATGCATGAAATTTTTAGATCAAAACAATGAATGCATGCATGAATGATATGAGTGTCAAGATGAACACCAAGAACACTTTGAATGTCAAGATGAACATCAAGAACATATTTTTGAAAAATTTTTTTGATGCAAAGAAAATATGTAAGACACCAAACTTAGAATTCTTTAATGCTTAGGCACTAAGAATTCAAGAGTGCATATGATAAACATGAAAAGACACAAAACAAAAAATCATCAAGATCAAACAAGAAGACTTACCAAGAACAACTTGAAGATCATGAAGAACACTATGAATGCATGAAATTTTCGAAAAATGCAAGATGCATATGCAAGTGACACCAAACTTATGATATGACTCAAGACTCAAACAAGAAACACAAAAATATTTTTGATTTTTATGATTTTCTAATTTTTTTTGGATTTTTATTTTATATTTTTCGAAAAATTCTTTTGAAAAAGAAAATAAGGATTCCAAAATTTTTAATATGAATTCCAGGAATCTTATGCTCTAAAGCTCCAATCAAAGGGTCAGGCCTGGCTTAATAGCCAGCCAAGCTTTAGTATGTAATTACATGGGCTGGAGTGATTAGTTGAATACCAATCCCAAAGCAGTTTGGGTATGGCTTTACAGCCAGATAGGATTCAACATGTTTCACGAAACACTAGAATTCATTCTTAAAAATATTGAAGCCATAGAATAATTTATTTTTGAAAACATTTATATATTTTTTTTTTCGAAAACAAAAGAAAAATTTTTGAAAGAGTTTTTGAAAATTTTTTGAAAATAAAACAAAAAGAAAATTACCTAATCTGAGCAACAAGATGAACCGTCAGTTGTCCAAACTCGAACAATCCCCGGCAACGGCGCCAAAAACTTGGTGCACGAAATTGTGATGTCCAGGCTCGAACAATCCCTGGCAACGTGAGCAACTTGGTACGCGTAATCGTGATTACGCTTTAATTATGTAAAATTCATGGATCTTTCTTTCCCTGGCAATGGCGCCAAGAACATGGTGCCAATACCATGGTTCACAACTTCGATACAACTAACCAGCAAGTGCACTGGGTCGTCCAAGTAATACCTTACGTGAGTAAGGGTCGAATCCCACGGAGATTGTTGGTATGAAGCAAGCTATGGTCACCTTACAAATCTCAGTTAGGCAGATATAAATTGATAATGGTGTTTTCGAATAATAATTAATAAAATAGGGATAGAAATACTTATGTAATTCATTGGTAGGAATTTCAGATAAGCGAATGGAGATGCTTTCATTCCTCTGAACCTCTGCTTTCCTGCTATCTTCATCCAATCAGTCTTACTCCTTTCCATGGCTGGCTTTATGCAAGGGCATCACCGTTGTCAGTGGCTACATCCCCTCCTCTCAGTGAATAATATGCTCACGCATCCTGTCACGGCACGGCTATTCATCTGTCGGTTCTCGATCATGCTGGAATAGGATTCACCCTCCTTTTGCGTCTGTCACTAACGCCCAACAATCGCGAGTTTGAAGCTCGTCACAGTCATTCAATCATTGAATCCTACTTGGAATACCACGGACAAGGTTTAGACTTTCCGGATTCTCTTGAATGCCGCCATCATTCTAGCTTACGCCAGGAAGATTCCGGTTAAGAGATCTAAGAGATGTTCATTCTAGCTTATTTCATGTAGAATGGAAGTGTTTGTCAGGCACGTGTTCATAGGGGAGATGGTGATGAGCGTCACACATAATGATCACCTTCATCACGTTCTTGGGTGCGAATGGATATCTTAGAAGTGAAATAAGATTAATTGAATAGAAAACAGTAGTACTTTGCATTAATCTTTGAGGAACAGCAGAGCTCCACACCTTAATCTATGGAGTGTAGAAACTCTACCGTTGAAAATACATAAGTGAAAGGTCCAGGCATGGCCGAGATGGCCAGTCCCCTAAAGCGTGATCAATAGTCTCCTAAGATGAATAATGGATTAAAACTGAGACCAAAGATGTCTAATACAATAGTAAGAGGTCCTATTTATAATAAACTAGTCACTAGGGTTTACATGAGTAAGTAATTGATGCATAAATCCACTTCCGGGGCCCACTTGGTGTGTTTTTGGGCTGAGCCTGAGTGTTGCACGTGCAGAGGTCATTTGTGGAGTTGAACGCCAGTATTTGTGCCAGTTTGGACGTTCAACTCTGGTTTTGGATCCTTTTCTGGCGCTGGACGCCAGATTTGGGGAGAGAGCTGGCGTTGAACGCCAGTTTACGTCGTCTATTCTTGGCCAAAGTATGGACTATTATATATTTCTGGAAAGCCCTGGATGTCTTCTTTCCAACGCAATTGGAAGCGCGCCATTTCGAGTTCTGTAGCTCTAGAAAATCCACTTTGAGTGCAGGGAGGTCAGAATCCAACAGCATCAGCAGTCCTTTTTCAACCTCTGAATCTGATTTTTGCTCAAGTCCCTCAATTTCAACCAGAAAATACCTGAAATCACAGAAAAACATACAAACTCATAGTAAAGTCCAGAAATGTGAATTTAACATAAAAACTAATGAAAACATCCCTAAAAGTAACTAGATCCTACTAAAAACATACTAAAAACAATGTCAAAAAGCGTATAAATTATCCGCTCATCATCCCTCAATTTCAGCCAGAAAATACCTGAAATCACAGAAAAATACACAAACTCAAAGTAAAGTCCAGAAATGTAAATTTTAATTAAAAACTAATAAAAATAGACTAAAAACTAATTAAATTATACTGTAAACTACGTAAAAACAATGCCAAAAAGCGTATAAATTATCCACTCATCAGTTACATTAACTTCAACGTTAGTGGCACTAACGTGACCACTAACATTGCCTCTTGGTCCATCGCGAGCGTTATTGGCGTTTACCTTTGCTAATAACGTTGCCCTTAGCCCCTTTTTCTCACGTTAGAGTCCACGTTAGTATAACTAACGTGGCTCTTAACGTGGGCATACCTTAGCCTCGAGAGCGTTAGTGACACTTACCTTTGTCACTAACGCTCCAAACGCCCCTTCTCACGTTAGTGCCCCACGTTAATTGTCTTAACGTGGCCACTAACGTGGTGGTGATTTCCATCTCCAACGTTAGTGACAATGGTGAGTATCACTAACGTTGGCTTATCAATTCTTTCCT
Organism: Arachis hypogaea; assembly: GCF_003086295.3. Classification (NCBI taxonomy): domain Eukaryota; kingdom Viridiplantae; phylum Streptophyta; class Magnoliopsida; order Fabales; family Fabaceae; genus Arachis; species Arachis hypogaea. The sequence goes on from NC_092055.1 coordinate 72,897,410, forward strand.
CCACGTTAGCTTCCACGTTAATGCACTTAACGTGGTAACTAATGTGGCTCATAGTGGCTTAGTCCAACGTTAGTGACAAAGGTGAGTGTCACTAACGTTGGCAATTCCTTGCTCCTTCCACGTTAGAGTTTACGTTAACCAAGTCAACGTGGCTCTTAACGTAGCTAATATGGGCTTAGTCCAACGTTAGTGACAAAGGTGAGTGTCACTAACATTGGCATTATCTTTCTCTTTCACGTTAGAGTTCACGTTAACTGAGTTAACGTGACTCTTAACGTGGCCAATTGCCCTTTTGGAGCATTAGTGGCACTTACTTTTACCACTAACGCTTGGAGCTTCCTTTTCTTCCACGTTAACTACCACGTTAATGTAGTTAACGTGGTACTTAACGTGGGCTATGATGGCTTCGAAGACGTTATTGGCGATCACTTTTCTCATTAACGTTGGAAGCTAGCTCCCATTCCACATTAGTGGTCACGTTAGTTAGACTAACGTGGCTACTAACGTGGCTTTTCCTTGCTTCCTTTGTACTAAAATCAAGCAAATAAAGTGCATCAAAGCTCTAATCCAAGTTATGAGTCATGCATCATCCAATTTGTCATTAAATTCATGCATAATTCTCATGAAATTATATAGAATTCACAACGTTTGCTTGAATCAAGATGTAAGTGAAATTCTACCTAAAACTTGCTTATTTCCTAAGAAAATGCATGAAACTACCCTAAAATAGTAAAGAAAAGGTTAGTGAAACTGGCCGAAATGCCCTGGCATCACAACACTAAACTTAAAGCTTGCTTGTCCCTAAGCAAGTACTGAAACATGAGAACGATGAATGGAATGACAAGAGGAATGAATCATTATTGTGGAAGTCATGTCCTTGGTTTTATGGGATTTCATGCATAGCAACTTAGGTTCATTCCTTTACTGGCTTTCAGACCTTTATCATGCCCGGGAATACTCACTTGATTGCACCCTTTGAGACTTTTATTTATTGATCCCTTTGTCTTTTCAAGGTTTATTGCATCCTTAGGCTAAGTCCTCTGTGAGGGGGCGACTCTTTAAAATAAGCTTTCAGCCAACACTCCCGAACTAGTTGGTTCTAGGTGCTAGGTGTTGAAACACCCCTAAGGACTTACTCCCTCAAGTCTCTCTCCCCCATACATGCACACCACAGGCACATGGTTTGTTATTTTCTTTCCTTGAGGCCTTGGTGTCCAGCACCTCTTTGGGTACTAAATGTTTTGTAGCAAGGTTGCTCTTGATAGTGGATTTTTAGTTGATAATCCCGAGTTAGTTAACCCAATTACCAAGTGATGAAGCACTCTTAAGAACTTATTCATCCAAGCAGATCCTTGGTATAAGAGCACCACAGACACATCCCTCAAGATTCAAGCCCTTGGTGCCTAGCCTTATTCTTTATTACTTTTCTTTCTTTTTTCAACTCTTATTGTTCTTTTCCTTTTTCTTATTAGGATCTTATTATTTAGCTAGTCTCATGGGGTGTGTTTCAAGCATATGATTCAGGACAGATAGTTGCCTTCCTACCTTGTTGGTGAACCAACTTAGCTAAGTGATTACTACACCACAAATTTAAGGACCTACTCCACAACTTGAACATCACTCTGGTCTTTTCATAACATCTCTTTTTATTTGATTCAAAAAGGATAGGCATACAATAAGCAAGATGAAAATGCAGCAGTGCCATTAGACTAGCAAGCATAAACCTAGGCAATGCAAACTTAAAGACAGAATTGAAAATTCCTAAGCTATTATGGAAGCATGTTCTATCTCATACATGATTTTCCTTATTTAAAACTTGAAAAAGATGGGATAATAAGGGAACTCCACCACCTTTTACTCATGGGGTTGCTCATGCTCTCCCTCTTGTTTGTCCTCTTTGTGTCCACTTGTGTTTCCTTGCATTCGTGCCAGTCTAGCTTTTTCCAGTCCTCAAGTGCCTTCCTTACTGATTCATGACTCTTTTCTACCCTCTCTCTTTCTTCTTGCGCTAATTCATCCTTCACTTCTTCATAGCTTGTGATTCCCGGATGCAGTATAGACAGTTGTCCGACTAAGTAGCCGAGCCTGGCCTGAGTGTTCACATGATGTACAGTCTGGTTCATGTAAACTCCTTCTGAAAACGCCTTGTATTCATCGAAGAGTTCTGCCTGTTCTAATTGTTTCCTATGCATTTCATGTATGTGTGCGCCTTGATGTCCTTGGATGTTGATTAGCTTTTGGATGGCCTCTTGTTGTTGATCCTGCCTTTGTTCCAACCTGTGGAAGGATTCACCTCATTGTTTCCCTTGTTCCAGTTGCTGCTCCATCATCTGCTTTTGCCACTCCCCCTGTTGATTCGCCCATCTAGAGAATGATTCTTCTTGGCGATCCATCATTTGTAGTTGGAGCTCATTCTGTGCCTCTTGATTCTCCCAATATTGCCTAGATAAGCCATCAATGGCTTCTTGTAATTGGTGCATGTTCAAGGTGGCTGCGGCTTGCTCCTCTAGGTTTTGCTCTTCTACAGCTTGATGGGCTACTCTCTTTCTTATCCTTCGTTGAGGTAGGGGAGATGCAATAGCATGCATACGCCGGACAGTAATTGGGATACCAACTTTTATCTATTCAGGGTTTTCATCTTCGAACACCACCCCAGCCCTGTTGCACAGGCGGAAAATGGTGCTGGGATAGCCTAACCTTCCTCCAGAATCACTTTTCTCAGCCATCTTCCTAATGCCTTGGGCTATGAGTTCATGCACCTTGATCTCTCCCCTTTTAAGTATACATTGCACCATTGTTGCTCTCTTAAGATTCACCTCTGAATTGTTTCCAGCAGGGAGGATGGATCTCCTTACAATTTCGAACCACCCTTTTGCTTCAGGGATGAGATCACCTCTTTTAATAAATTTGGGCTTTCCATTGGGATCTCTCACCCAGTCCGCTCCTTGTACGCAAATATCTTTCACAATCTGGTCATAATTAGGACTACCATCTATTCGAGATTGATAGCTCTCCTCCTCAAATGGTATGGTTCGTAGCTTCAACACCCTCAAGATGTTCATGGGACTAAAATCCACTATTACTCCTCTCACAAAGCTTATATAAGATTCCTCTTTCCTATCATACCTCACTGTGTTTGCGTAGAACTCTCTCACGAGCGTTGCATTTATTCTTGCAGTGACTAGATCGGTGAGGAGCTCCCATCTTCTCTTTTCTACCTTCTCTATGATTTCGGGGCACTCAGTTTTCTTGACTTGAAAGCCTAGTTCATATATGATCTCCTTATCAGCCATCCATCCAAATTGAAGTGCATGGTGAAAGGTTCTAAACTTCTTTTCATCAAAAGGGCGTTGCTCCATAGGCTCCTTCCCCTTTCTTCTTTTAGAGATTGATGATGCCATGAGTGACTTTTTGAGAAGTGAAGGTGTTGGGGTCAGTGATGGACTTTGGCCGGTTAAGATAGGGTGTAGTGAAGGGAGTGAGGGAGAGTGTTTTCGGATGGGGTGAAGTACAAAGAGTGGGAATTGGAATGTGAAAGGGGTATGGAATAAGAACCACTTTATATAGGGAGATGGTGAGTGAATGAAAGGTGTGGATTGATGGAGTGGTTGTGTGATGAACGGATGGGGTTTAGTATGGGATGGGCATAAGGATCATCAACTTTATGGAGGGGGTTGGTTTGCTTTCCAAGCCTGTCATTCTTTCAATGTTGCATGGCAACATTTCCCAATGCATTCTCCTTGAAAACAAGTGTATAGTTCTCTCCTTTTGAAGTGGCTGAACCCTTCCTCCTTCAATTGTCCTATCAATTTTCCTACAAAATAAAAGGGATGTGATTAATGAAATTGTGAAAAGTGGCGGCAGAATTTAAAAAAAAAATTGGGATAACTACTTTTTAAAGTTTTTGTTTCTAACTAACTAAGTGCTGTTCATGAGTACAAATCAACTGACTAATTGATCGTCCCTGTATGCAACATTGGTGACACCAAACTTAGTTTGTGGCCATGTGATAAAAAAGAAATTGTTCAAGGTTCTAGGAGTGACATGATATGGCTTGTATTCATGTTCTCTTAGTGTGCCTTGAACACCAAACTTGTTCTTCACTATGTGTTGCAAAAAGGAAAGATTCAGTCAAGTGCATGTCAAAGTTGATTTGAAATTCATGAACCTTGCTTTATTAACTACTTTTAAAAACATGTAAAACATGGGTTGCCTCCCATGAAGCGCTTCTTTAGCGTCACTAGCTTGACGTTCTGCCTTTGTCAGGGTGGTTGGTAATGCTTCAGATCTTCCCCTCTTGCAGTAAACCTATATCCATTGGCTTCATCAAGGATCTCTACATGTTCTAGGGAGAGAACTTTGTTGATGGTGAAAACCTTAGGTAGCTGAAATGGGATGGTGGGGAGATGAGGTGGGATATCCATGAAGTAAGCTGAGATCACTTTATCCCCTGGAAAGAAATCCTCTGTAGGGATCTTCTTGTTCCTCTATCTCCTTGGTGCCTTCTTCTTTGTTTCTTTTGCTGTTGCCCTGCTCTTTGTGGTCTCTTTTCCTAGGGAGATTTTGTTGCTGGTCTCATATAATTCTGGTTGTTTAGGTTTCTCCTGATCTTCCTTGGGCTGTGACAGCTGCTTATTATCTTGTTCATCAACCAAAGGAATTCCCTGTGCTTCAATGCTTGTTTCTTCCACCAGTGCTTTGTCGTGCTCTTTCCTTGGTTCCTTGCTTTCCTGATCTGTTTCTTGTGAGGGTTTGAAGACATTGAATGCGAGTTGTTCGTCATGTATCCTCAATATTAGCTCTCCTCTCTCCACATCTATGAGCGCTCTGGCTGTAGCTAGGAATGGTCTTCCCAATATGATTGGGTGAAGGTGACTCTCTTCCATTTCCAATATGACAAAGTCTGTAGGAAGGAAGTAGTTCCCAACTTTTACCAACACGTTTTCCACCACTCCTACTGCTTGTTTTTGAGTTTTGTTAGCCAGCCTGATGACTACATCTGTGGGCATTAGCTCATTGATCTGCAGCTTCTTCATAAGGGATAAAGGCATTAAGTTGATGCTTGCTCCTAGATCACAGAGTCCTTTGTCAAACATTGTTTCTCCTATGGCACAGGAGATGTGAAAACTCCCTGGGTCCTTCGTTTTTGTAGGCAACTCTGGTTGAATGAGAGCACTGCACTCCTTATTCATCACTATCGTTTGCCCTCCTTTGAGTGAGCTTTTCCTGGTCAGCAGCTCCTTCATATACTTAATGTATGAGGGCATTTGTTGGAGGGCCTTGATGAATGGTATGTTTACATGGAGAGATGCAAACATGTCAAGAAACCTTGAGTATATTCTCTTTTCTACACCACCCTTGAGTTTTTGGGGAAACGGTGCACAGAGTCTCAGCAGCTCCTTCTGTGAAATTTTGGTTTCTTGGTGATCCTCTTTCTGTTTCTCTACTGATGTATCTCCAGGTTGTTTTAATGGTTTGTTCGGCTCTTCCTCAGTCCCCTCATCACTTATAGTGACCATCTTGCAATCTTCCCATCTGACCTTCTTTGCTTCACCTCTCGGGTTCTTCTCTGTGTCACTTGGGAAGCTATCAGTAGGTTTGGAAATCTTCTCAGAGAGGTATCCCACTTGAAATTCCAGCCTCTTGATGATGTCTCCCTAGTTCTTGATATTGGCTCGCACTTCCTCCTTGAACACTTTGTTATCTTGTATTTCCTTACATATGCCTTCAAGTAGAGTCTCAATCCTTGATAGTCTTTCTTCCGATGATGGTGAGTTGAGATTGGAGGAATGAGAAGGGCCATTTTAGCTTTGGTATGGATGTTGAGGTGTGTTGTTAGGTGGGTGCTGATATGATCTCTGTGTGGAATGTTGATGAGCCGCATGGTTATTGGGGTTTGACATCTCTGATCTTGGCCTTGGTCTTGTTGGTTTCCCCACCCAAAGTTTGGGTGGTTCCTCCAACAAGGATTATACGTTTTAGAGTATGGGTCATGGTTCTACATAGGTGAATTTCCAATGTAGTTGGCTTGCTCCTGACTACCCTCTGCTTCTTCATTCACTCCTTCTTAAGTTGCTGCTGAAGTGGTGATTGCTGCTACTTGATTTCTCTCCATCTTCTTGGTAAGGTCAGCCAACTGCTTGGTAATCATCTTGTTTTGAGCTAGCAGTGCATCCACATTGTTCAGCTCCATCACTCTTCTAGTGTTGCCTCTTTTAGAGGCGTAGAAGTAGTCATTCTCAGCTACAGTCTCAATGACATCTATGGCTTCTTCAATGGTCTTCTTCTTGTTCAGAGATCCCCCGGATGAGTGGTCTACTGCCTTCTTTGATTCATAAGAAAGACCTTCATAGAAAATGTGTAGCTGTACCCATTCATTGAACATATCTGGTGGGCATCTTCTTGTCAGATCCTTAAACCTCTCCCATGCTTCATAGAGAGTCTCACCATCTTGTTGCCTGAAAGTTTGAACCTCAGCTTTCAACCTGTTGATTCTTTGAGGAGGATAGAATCTTGCCAAGAATTTGTTCACCACATCTTCCCAGGTTGTTAAGCTTTCCTTCGGGAAGGATTCCAGCCATTTAGATGTCTTGTCCTTGAGTGAGAAGGGGAATAGAAGCAGTCTGTAGGTGTCAGGATGAACACCATTAGACTTCACAGTATCACATATCCTCAGGAAGGTGGTTAGATGTTGATTGGGATCTTCTTGCACACTACCTCCAAATGAACAGTTGTTCTGAACAAGGGTGATGAGCTGTGGCTTTAGTTCAAAGTTGTTGGCATGTATGGTTGGCTTTTGGATGCTACTTCCACAGTTTCCTGGGTTTGGATTGATGTAAGATCCCAGAACTCTTCTCTCTTGTCCAGCATGATGCACTGGGCCTTCTCTGCCATGGTTGTGAGCCTCTTCTTCATGATGGTATTCCATATTCTCATCCATGTCTAGTTCAAAGTACTCTTCCTCTTCCTCAGCACTAACGACTCTCTTTCCTCTTGCTTCCCTCCTCAATCTAAGGAAGGTCCTCTCAGGTTCAGAATCAAAGGAAGTTGAAGCACTGCTTCTTCTACCTTTCATACAACCCACAAATCACAAGCAAAAAAGATAGATGCAGATAGTATTCTCTGCAAAAATGCTGTTAGTGTGAGTGATGCAATGTATCAAACAGTTAGTGGGTCAGTGAACTAAATAGTAAAAAAAATGTGCAGATAACACCACAAACGGGTAAAGGGTAAAGAGAAGGAAATAACTAAAACTGAAAGTAAATTACTCAAATGAAATTAAACAAAATAAAAAAAAATGCTCAATCTAGTTATCCACCAATTTAATCATTGTTGATACAAAATCAATCCCCGGCAACGGCGCCATAAACTTGATGCACGGAAACTTGTCTTTCAATAAATTTCCCTCGACAAGTATACTGAATTGTCGTCAAGTAAAAATTCATAATAGAGTGAGTTCGAATCCCATAGGGATTGATTGGTCAATCAACTTTAATTAGAGGAATGTTCAAGTTGAGCTAAGCAGAATTTAATGTGAGAGTTGCAGGAAATTAGATGGCGGAAAAGTAAATAACAGAAAATGAAAATACTGAAAATAAAGAGCTGAATGTAAATGGCAGAAGGTAAATTGCAGAATCTTAAATAGGGAATGGGGAATTTAGCATGAAAGTAAATTGCAGAAGTTAAAGAGAATGGGTAAGATCAGAAATGGGGGATTCATTGGGTTTAGGAGATGTTGCATTCTCCGGATCAAGCTCATTTTCATCTTCCTCAATTAATGCATTCATTGATCTCCTTGGCAATCTTAAGTGATTGAACTCCAATTCCTTGGTAATTCAGTCTTTCAAATCTTGATCAATAGCCAATTCCTTGGTCTAATTGCTCATGAGAAGAGATGAAGTATGGTCACTGATTATACCACATGTATTTCCAAATCAAAGTGTTGGTAGGATTATATGTCACTATATCCATCCAAACCCCAATTTGGTCCAACATGAGAAATTATTTCTAGCATGATCTCTTCATTCCTCTTCCAAGGTTCCGAAGAGATCCAAGTATGAATAGCTTCTTTTCCAAGACAACTACCCAATTGGATGAAGATTGAAAGCTTTCTAGTAAAATCAAGAGAAAAGAAAGAAGAAGAATAATGAAAACTATTATTGATCCATCAAATTACAACAGAGCTCCCTAACCCAATGAAAGGAGTTTAGTTGTTCATGGCTCTGGGAATGGAAAACAAAGATGGAGAATGCATTCTGAAAATAAAACTAGAAGTTGCAGAGAAAGTAAAATTATACAGAGAGTAGTTCTCTCAATCCAAAAGCTCCTCTCTAGTTCAAAACTACTTCTATTTATACTACTCTTCTAATCTTCTAGTTGGCTTCTTCAAGTCTTGGATATGGGCCTTTGGATCTTGAGTTGAAGCAGTTTGGAATCTTCAGTGGGCTCAGCTTAGAAAGTGTGAAGTAGGCATGGACTTTGGCTAGGACGTTAGTGGCGTTAACGTTAAGTGAAAATGTGGGTTCGAGAACGTTAGTGAGAATCACCTTTTGCACTAACGTTCCTAGCCCAAGATGAGTTACGTTAACTGTAATGACCCAATTTTCAATATTTCTAGATCATACCAGAAACTGAGCACTACCAATTTGTCTTCCTAATTATTATCTATTATTTATCATATGAGCCTGATTCGTTGTTAAAAGCGTAGTTAATTTGCGAGGTGTATTTTTTTTGAAAACGTTTGGATTAATAGACGGAATCACTCATAATCAATTCACAGGTAATAATAGATAAAACAGTTATAAACAACCACACATAAATACATCACGAGTAGCTAGCAACATTCAGTTATCCAACCTTTATTAGAGTATAGACCTTTAGTTAGAACACCCCTAGATATAGCTAGATAATAATTATATACATATACATACATACAATATCCCAGGTCCTGACCTATTCAAGAGGTCTCTAAGCTGGCACCTAGGCTAGACTAGACTCTATACTCATCTAGTCCCTCTAAACTTCTGAAGCGAGGGAAATTACGTTCTAAGTCTTCAGAACTCAAGTCAGGTGGAACGTCATCAAAAGATAGAACATCATCTGCTACTCCTCTGCACGGTCAGACTTTTCCACAGGACGTCTCTCTGGTACCTCATGTAGTAGCCACACAACAAGAGTCTCGTACACGGGATTTAGGTTAAAGTGCGCAAACGAACGGGGTGCAGACGTTGGCTGGTCTCACAGTATATACATATAAACAAAGAACGATATTCACCCTAGACTCAGAAGACTATCTAGAGCAGAATCCTCTTCTTGCGAACGGTCATCAGCGAACTATGGTAAGGTACTCTTACTTCCATCTGAAGGGGGAAGGGAGAGAGAAGGGGTAAGAACTGGGGAGTTCTTAGTAGGGCTAGGCTTATTAGTTACATTCATTTATTTGGGGTCGATTAGTAGACGAATAACATAATATAGCGAAGCAGTTAACAGAAGATAAAGATAGAAAGAGAAAGTAGAGACAACAGAGAGCAGAACACAAACAAAAGACTACAAGAAAATAAAACACAGAAATAGCATACAAGCAGACAAACATAAAGAAATAGATCACACACAGAAAGGAATGCAACAGAGAATAATGCGCAAACAAGAATGATGCATGTCTAGCCCTAGCGCAGGCCATGAACTCATGTGTCGGTTGGCTACCCGCAATCCCGACATTTATCCGGTCACGAGTAATCCCGATTTCCCGGATACGATTTTCCGTTCCTAAATAAATGCGCATATAATAATAGCCGCTCATTTCAGACAGCCTCTGCTTACTGCAAGAAAATATATATATACTCTACTCTACTCTAGGGAAGCGAAAAATAGCTGTAGGTAACTTAGTTTCCCTACAGAGGCTCTGGGTTGCATTAAGCAACTAATATATATTAAATATAACTCTGGGTTGCGTCAAGAAACTAAAATATATATAAATATAGCTCTGGGTTGCATCAAGCAACTAATATATATATATTATATTACTCTTCTCTTTATATCTCTTTACTCTGTTCTGGTTTCTCTTTTCTCTGTATCTCTTTACTCTGTTTTAATTACTCTGTTCTCTGTATCTCTTTTTTCTTCTCTGATTACTCTTTTCATCTGTATCTATATTACTCCTTTTCTCTTTATCTCTTTACTTTACTCTAGTTACTCTGTTTTCTATGTTTCTCTACTCTGCTCTGATTTCTCTGCTTAACGTATGTATTTAAAGCTTATGTAAATTTCGGTGAATAGTTAGCCTGTCCCAAGTATAGGTTCATTAAGTCTATACTAAAACAGTTTAACATTTCATATTATACCTAACCATAGTCGCAACTCAAGTACTAACTAAGTTGCCCTAGTTCGTTCACTAGTCTCTGTCTGTTTTTCTGTCGTTAAAATTTTACTGACCTTTTCTTTGGTTTTTATCTTTTCTTTAACTTTTTGTCTTTTATTTATCTTTGCCTCACTAACATGTTATTACCACTCCCTAAGTATTTTATGAAGGTAATTATGAGATTCTGCACTTAAAGTTGTCTTTCTAAAGCTTTTACAGAAACTGCATTTTTTGCATTATTTTATTATTTTTATTAAAATATTATTTTTAATTAAATATTATTATTTAATTTTTTATTATTATTTATTATTTTATCATTGAATTTTCGAAAATTACCTTGCCTTTACCTTTTAACCTTTAAAATTCACTTTTTACCCCGGTAACTTTTAATATTTCTACTTTAACCACCCTAACTTTCAGAAATTACCAAATAACCCCTCAAACACCAAAATATTTACTTCCTTGCCCTTTCTAAGATCTAAAAGGTGTTCTTCAATATTCTTCACCACATTCAAAGTGTTCTTCATGTTCTTCGTATATTCTTCAGATTCTTTTCTCTATTTTACCCGTTTTTCAGTCTTTTCAGCAACCGATTTTACCAAAATTCAAAATAAATTAGCAGCCACTAAAACTCCATCTTTTCTACATGATTTCAACACAAATTGAACCCCAATTTAGGGCCTAGGGTTTCGTTTTCCAGCAGCCACAAGAACACACATTCATAGCTTGAATTTCATCAAATTTCATCAAAATTTTACCAAATTTTCACCAAGAATCAATCATATATGCAACCAATTTTTAGCACAGCCAAATCATACAACATTCACACAACTCAAACACAAATATTCAAGATTAATTTCGTGACACCTTGCCTTGATTTGCAGCTCCAAATCCGGTTACTCTTTGAAATATTCTTAAAGCACTTTTTCCTCCTAAAACACATCAAGAACAACTTTAAAACTCTAAACCATCAACTAAACGAACTTCATCAGCATCTTAGGAAGGTTATCCTCACCTTAAACGTTCAGGAAATCAAAGATCTTTGGCCCACAAGTCAAGTTAAGCAAGAGATCTAAGGAAGAACATCAAGAAAACACTTGTTTAAGCATGTTTCCTTGAAAACCGAATTGAAAGGGGAAAGGAACAGCCATCTCACCTTATTTCCAGCCTTGATAAGTTACATGGTTATGTAGAGGAAGAAGAGAGGATTATTTTGGTGAAATCGGAGTTTTGATTTGAGTTTTAGTTCAGAAGAAATCAAGCTTTGAAGATTAAGTGTTCATGAAAGTTTCTCTCTTTTCTCCCTTATTATTTTCGGCCAAAATGATGAAATGAAACAGACTTGGAGGTCTTGGGGGTGTAAGGTGAGTTGTGATTGGTTGGCTTGGAGGTGGATTAAAATAATATTAAAATATCTCTAGTGTACAACTACTAAAACTAGGTGTATTGGAACACTCGTAAAAACATCTCTAAAAATTATTTTCTGAGCTTCTAGCATAAATGACATTAGTAACATATTTTTTATGAGAATATAACATGTATAATGAGGCCTTAGCATTGCTAAATTCATCAGAGAGTGCTGGTGCTAAGCTGCACCAGTAAACCGTAAACCTGGTTAAACCGATTTTCTGTTTTTAACAAAAATAGACTAGGTAACCTTATAATATCATTCAAGCATTTTCTAATACTAATATAATAATAATATTATACTATTATCTCTCCCCTCTCATGAATCGAGTCCGGTTAGTTAAACAGAGACTATTTACGAAAATCAGAATCAAAACTGCCAACCGATACGGTTCAAAAACTAGGTTCTTCGCGATTGCATTATCGAGCTTGCCTCAGAGGAGGTTCTAGCTTAAGGATGACATAATGATAATGACGATTGAGATGCTTGATGATATAACAGAGGTGTTCCCTTTACTGATCTTCCGGAGAAATCCGTACTTTCAGAAAAGATCTCATGTACTCGAAAATCAGGGTTGTTACATTAACTTCAACGTTAGTGGCACTAACGTGACCACTAACGTTGCCTCTGGGTCCATCGTGAGCGTTATTGGCGTTTACCTTTGCCAATAACGTTGCCCTTAGCCCCTTTTTCTCATGTTAGAGTCCACATTAGTATAACTAACGTGGCTCTTAACGTGGGCATGCCTTAGCCTCGAGAGCGTTAGTGACACTTACTTTTGTCACTAACGCTCCAAACGCCCCTTCTCACGTTAGTGCCCCACGTTAATTGTCTTAACGTGGCCACTAACGTGGTGGTGATTGCCATCTCCAACGTTAGTGACAATGGTGAGTGTCACTAACGTTGGCTCATCAATTCTTTCCTCCATGTTAGCTTCCATGTTAATGCACTTAACGTGGTAACTAACGTGGCTCATAGTGGCTTAGTCCAACGTTAGTGACAAAGGTGAGTGTCACTAACGTTGGCGATTCCTTGCTCCTTCCACGTTAGAGTTTACGTTAACCAAGTTAACGTGGCTCTTAACGTAGCCAATATGGGCTTTGTCCAACGTTAGTGACAAAGGTGAGTGTCACTAACATTGGCATTATCTTCCTCTTCCACGTTAGAGTTCACGTTAACTGAGTTAACGTGACTCTTAACGTGGCCAATTGCCCTTTTGGAGCGTTAGTGGCACTTACTTTTACCACTAACGCTTGGAGCTTCCTTTTCTTCCACGTTAACTACCACGTTAATGTAGTTAACGTGGTAATTAACGTGGGCTATGATGGCTTCGAAGACGTTATTGGCGATCACTTTTCTCATTAACGTTGCAAGCTAGCTCCCATTTCACGTTAGTGGTCACGTTAGTTAGACTAACGTGGCTTTTCCTTGCTTCCTTTGTCCTGAAATCAAGCAAATAAAGTGCATCAAAGCTCTAATCCAAGTTATGAGTCATGCATCATCCAATTTGTCATTAAATTCATGCATAATTCTCATGAAATCATATAAAATTCACAATGTTTGCTTGAATCAAGATGTAAATGAAATTCTACCCAAAACATGCTTATTTCTTAAGAAAATGCATGAAACTACCCTAAAACAGTAAAGAAAAGGTCAGTGAAACTGGCCGAAATGCCCTGGCATCACAACACCAAACTTAAAGCTTGCTTGTCCCTAAGCAAGTACTGAAACATGAGAATGATGAATGGAATGACAAGAGGAATGAATCATTATTGTGGAAGTCATGTGCTTGGTTTTATGGGGTTTCATGCATAGCAACTTAGGTTCATTCCTTTACTGGCTTTCAGACCTTTATGATGCCCGGGAATACTCACTTGATTGCACCCTTTGAGGCTTTTATTTATTGATCCTTTTGTCTTTTCAAGGTTTATTGCATCCTTAGGCTAAGTGCTCTGTGAGGGGGCGACTCTTTAAAATATGCTTTCAGCCAACACTCCCGAACTATTTGGTTCAAGGTGCTAGGTGTTGAAACACCCCTAAGGACTTACTCCCTCAAGTCTCTCTCCCCCATACATGCACACCACAGGGACATGGTTTGTTATTTTCTTTCCTTGAGGCCTTGCTGTCCAGCACCTCTTTGGGTTACTAAATATTCTGTAGCAAGGTTGCTCTTAATAGTGGATTTTCAGTTGATAATCCCGGGTTAGTTAACCCAAGTTACCAAGTGATGAAGCACTCCTAAGAACTTATTCATCCAAGGAGATCCTTGGTACAAGAGCACCACAGACACATCCCTCAAGATTCAAGCCCTTGGTGCCTAGCCTTATTCTTTATTACTTTTCTTTCTTTTTTCAACTCTTATTGTTCTTTTCCTTTTTCTTATTAGGATCTTATTATTTAGCTAGTCTCATGGGTGTGTTTCAAGCATATGATTCAAGACAGATAGTTACCTTCCTACCTTGTTGGTGAACCAACTTAGCTAAGTGATTACTACACTACAAATTTAAGGACCTACTCCACAACTTGAACATCACTCTGGTCTTTTCATAACATCTCTTTTTATTTGATTCGAAAAGGACAGGCATACAATAAGCAAGATAAAAATGCAGCAATGCCATTAGACTAGCAAGCATAGACCTAGGCAATGCAAACTTAAAGACAGAATTGAAAATTCCTAAGCTACTATGGAAGCATGTTCTATCTCATACATGATTTTCCTTATTTAAAACATAAAAAAGATGGGATAATGAGGGAACTCCACCACCTTTTACTCATGGGGTTGCTCATGCTCTCCCTCTTGTTTGTCCTCTTTGTGTCCACTTGTGTTTCCTTGTATTCGTGCCAGTCTAGCTTTTTCCAGTCCTCAAGTGCCTTCCTTACTGATTCATGACTCTTTTCTACCCTCTCTCTTTCTTCTCGCGTAATTCATCCTTCACTTCTTCATAGCTTGGGATTCCCGGATGCAGTATAGGCAGTTGTCCGACTAAGTAGCCGAGCCTGGCCTGAGTGTTCACATGATGTCCAGTCTGGTTCAAGTAAACTCCTTCTGAAAATGCCCTGTATTTGTCGAAGAGTTCTGCCTGTTCTAATTGTTTCCGATGCATTTCATGTATGTGTGCGCCTTGATGTGCTTGGATGTTGATTAGCTTTTGGATGGCCTCTTGTTGTTGATCCTGCCTTTGTTCCAACCTGTGGAAGGATTCACCCCATTGTTTCCCTTGTTTCAGTTGCTGCTCTATCATCTACTTTTGCCATTCCCCCTGTTGATTCGCCCATCTAGAGAATGATTCTTCTTGGTTATCCATCATTTGTAGTTGGAGCTCATTTTGTGCCTCTTGATTCTCCCAATATTGCCTAGATAAGCCATCAATGGCTTCTTATAATTGGTGCATGTTCAAGGTGGCTGCGGCTTGCTCCTCTGGGTTTTGCCCTTCTACAGCTTGATGGGCTACTCTCTTTCTTATCCTTCGTTGAGGTAGGGGAGATGCAACAGCATGCATACGCCAGACAGTAATTGGGATACCAACTTTTATCCATTCGGGGTTTTCATCTTCGAACACCACCCCAGCCCTGTTGCACAGGCGGAAAATAGTGCTGGGATAGCCTAACCTTCCTCCAAAATCACTTTTCTCAGCCATCTTCCTAATGCCTTGGGCTATGAGTTCATGCACCTTGATCTCTCCCCCTTTAAGTATACATTGCACCATTGTTGCTCTCTTAAGATTCACCTTTGAATTGTTTCCGGCAGGGAGGATGGATCTCCTTACAATTTCGAACCACCCCTTTACTTCAGGGGTGAGATCACCTCTTTTAATAAATTTGGGCTTTCCATTGGGATCTCTCACCCAGTCCGCTCCTTGTACACAGATATATTTCACAATCTAGTCATAATTAGGACTACCATCTATTCAAGATTGATAGCTCTCTTCCTCAAATGATATGGTTCGTAGCTTCAACACCCTCATGATGTTCATAGGACTAAAATCCACCGTTACTCCTCTCACAAAGCTTATATAAGATTTCTCTTTCCTATCATACCTCACTGTGTTTGCGTAGAACTCTCTCACGAGTGTTGCATTAATTCTTGCGGTGACTGAATCGGTGAGGAGCTCCCATCTTCTCTTTTCTACCTTCTCTATGATTTCAGGGCACTCAGTTTTCTTGACTTGAAAGCCTAGCTCACATATGATCTCCTTATAAGCCATACATCCAAATTGAAGTGTATGGTGAAAGGTTCTAAACTTCTTTTCATCAAAAGGGCGTTGCTCCATAGGCTCCTTCCCCTTTCTTCTTTTAGAGCTTGATGATGCCATGCGTGACTTTTTGAGAAGTGAAGGTGTTGGGGTCAGTGATGGACTTTGGCCGGTTAAGATAGGGTGTAGTGAAGGGAGTGAGGGAGAGTGTTTTTGGATGGGGTGAAGTACAAAGAGTGGGAATTGGAATGTGAAAAGGGTATGGAATAAGAACCACTTTATATAGGGAGATGGTGAGTGAATGAAAGGTGTGGATTGATGGAGTGGTTGTGTGATGAACGGATGGGGTTTAGTATGGGATGGGCACAAGGATCATCAACTTTATGGAGGGGGTTGGTTCGCTTTCCAAGCGTGTCATTCTTTCAATGTTGCATGCCAACATTTCCCATTGCATTCCCCTTGAAAACAAGTGTATAGTTCTCTCCTTTTGAAGTGGCTGAACCCTTCCTCCTTCAATTGTCCCATCAATTTTCCTACAAAATAAAAGGGATGTGATTAATAAAATTGTGGAAAGTGGCGGCAGAATTTTAAAAAAAATTGGGATAACTACTTTTTAAAGTTTTTGTTTCTAACTAACTAAGTGCTGTTCATGAGTACAAATCAACTGACTAATTGATCGTCCCTGTATGCAACATTGGTGACACCAAACTTAGTTTGTGGCCATGTGATAAAAAAGAAATTGTTCAAGGTTCTAGGAGTGACATGATATGGCTTGCATTCATGTTCTCTTAGTGTGCCTTGAACACCAAACTTGTTCTTCACTATGTGTTGCAAAAAGGAAAGATTCAGTCAAGTGCATGTCAAAGTTGATTTGAAATTCATGAACCTTGCTTTATTAACTACTTTTAAAAACATGTAAAACATGGGTTGCCTCCCATGAAGCGCTTCTTTAGCGTCACTAGCTTGACGTTCTGCCTTTGTCAGGGTGGTTGGTAATGCTTCAGATCTTCCCCTCTTGCAGTAAACCTATATCCATTGGCTTCATCAAGGATCTCTACATGTTCTAGGGAGAGAACTTTGTTGATGGTGAAAACCTTAGGTAGCTGAAATGGGATGGTGGGGAGATGAGGTGGGATATCCATGAAGTAAGCTGAGATCACTTTATCCCCTGGAAAGAAATCCTCTGTAGGGATCTTCTTGTTCCTCTATCTCCTTGGTGCCTTCTTCTTTGTTTCTTTTGCTGTTGCCCTGCTCTTTGTGGTCTCTTTTCCTAGGGAGATTTTGTTGCTGGTCTCATATAATTCTGGTTGTTTAGGTTTCTCCTGATCTTCCTTGGGCTGTGACAGCTACTTATTATCTTGTTCATCAACCAAAGGAATTCCCTGTGCTTCAATGCTTGTTTCTTCCACCAGTGCTTTGTCGTGCTCTTTCCTTGGTTCCTTGCTTTCCTGATCTATTTCTTGTGAGGGTTTGAAGACATTGAATGCGAGTTGTTCATCATGTATCCTCAATATTAGCTCTCCTCTCTCCACATCTATGAGCGCTCTGGCTGTAGCTAGGAATGGTCTTCCCAATATGATTGGGCGAAGGTGACTCTCTTCCATTTCTAATATGACAAAGTCTGTAGGAAGGAAGTAGTTCCCAACTTTTACCAACACATTTTCCACCACTCCTACTGCTTGTTTTTGAGTTTTGTTAGTCAGCCTGATGACTACGTCTGTGGGCATTAGCTCATTGATCTGCAGCTTCTTCATAAGGGATAAAGGCATTAAGTTGATGCTTGCTCCCAGATTACAGAGTCCTTTGTCAAACATTGTTTCTCCTATGGCACAGGGGATGTGAAAACTCCCTGGGTCCTTCCTTTTTGTAGGCAACTTTGGTTGAATGAGAGCACTGCACTCCTTATTCATCACTATCGTTTGCCCTCCTTTGAGTGAGCTTTTCCTGGTCAGCAGCTCCTTCATATACTTAATGTATGGGGCATTTGTTGGAGGGCCTTGATGAATCGTATGTTTACATGGAGAGATGCAAACATGTCAAGAAACCTTGAGTATATTCTCTTTTCTACACCACCCTTGAGTTTTTGGGGAAAAGGTGCATAGAGTCTCAGCAGCTCCTTCTGTGAAATTTTGGTTTCTTGGTGATCCTCTTCCTATTTCTCTACTGATGTATCTCTAGGTTGTTCTAATGGTTTGTTCGGCTCTTCCTCAGTCCCTTCATCACTTATAGTGACCATCTTGCAATCTTCCCATCTGACCTTCTTTGCTTCACCTCTCGGATTCTTCTCTGTGTCACTTGGGAAGCTATCAGTAGGTTTGGAAATCTTCTCAGAGAGGTATCCCACTTGAAATTCCAGCCTCTTGATGATGTCTTCCTAGTTCTTGATATTGGCTCGCACCTCCTCCTTGAACACTTTGTTATCTTGGATTTCCTTACATATGCCTTCAAGTAGAGTCTCAATCCTTGATAGTCTTTCTTTCGATGATGGTGAGTTGAGATTGGGGGGGATGAGAAGGGCCATTTTGGCTTTGGTATGGATGTTGAGGTGTGTTGTTAGGTGGGTGCTGATATGATCTCTGTGTGGAATGTTGGTGAGCCGCATGGTTGTTGGGGTTTGACGTCTCTGATCTTGGCCTTGGTCTTGTTGGTTTCCCCACCCAAAGTTTGGGTGGTTCCTCCAACCAGGATTATACGTTTTAGAGTATGGGTCATGGTTCTTCCTAGGTGAATTTTCAATGTAGTTGGCTTGCTCCTGACTACCCTCTGCTTCTTCATTCACTCCTTCTTGAGTTGCTGCTAAAGTGGTGATTGCTGCTACTTGATTCTTCTCTATCTTGTTAGTAAGGTCAGCTAACTGCTTGGTAATCATCTTGTTTTGAGTTAGCAGTGCACCCACATTGTTCAGCTCTATCACTCCTCTAGTGTTGCCTCTTTCAGAAGCGTAAAAGTAGTCATTCTCAGCTACAGTCTCAATGACATCTATGGCTTGTGATGCCAGGGCATTTTGGCCAGTTTCACTGACCTTTTCTTTACTGTTTTTAGGGTAGTTTCATGCATTTTCTTAGAAAATAAGCTCTTTTTGGGTAGATATTCACTTACATCTTGATTCAAGCATACATTGTGCACTTTACATGATTTCATGAGGATTTTGCATGAATTTAATGACAAATTGGATGTTGCATTTCCCATGACTTGGATTAGAACTTTGATGAACTTTATTGCTTGATTTCAAGACAAAAGAAGCAAGGAAGAACCACGTTAGCAGCCACGTTAATCTAACTAACGTGACCTCTAACGTGGAATAGGAGCAAATTGCAAAGTTAATGAGAAAAGTAATCGCCAATAACGCCCTCGAAGCCATCATAGCCCACGTTAAGAGTCACGTTAACTTAGTTAACGTGAACTCTAACGTGGAAGAAGACAATAAGGCCAACGTTAGTGACACTCCCCTTTGTCACTAACGTTAGACCAAGCTCATAATTGGCCACGTTAGTTGCCACGTTAACTTAGTTAACGTGGCTTCTAACGTTAAGAAGCAAAAGGGAAGCCAATGTTAGTGACATTCACCTTTGTCACTAACGTTGGCCAAGCATCCATAAGCCACGTTAACTCCCACGTTAACTTAGTTAACATGGAAGCTAACGAGGAGAGAGCAATTGGTCGCCAACATTAGTGATACTTACCTTTGTCACTAACGTTGGAGTGAACCACCAAGAGCCACCATGAGCAACGTTAACTACCACGTTAACTTAGTTAACGTGGAAGCTAACGTGGATAAAGAGGTAATGAGCCAACGTTAGTGACACTCACCTTTGTCACTAACGTTGGAGATGGCTAGCATGACTACGTTAGAAGCCACGTTAACTTAGTTAACGTGGACTCTAACGTGAGAAAGAGGGGCACATTGGAACGTTAGTGACAAAGGTAAGTGTCACTAATGTTCTCGAAGGATTGGCAAGCTTACGTTAAGAGCCACGTTAACTAAGTTAACGTAGACTCTAACGTAGGGAAGGGGGAGGTTTATCAACGTTATTGGGAAAGGTAAGTCCCAATAACGTGTACAAAGGACCAAGAGGCAACGTTAGTGGTAACGTTTGTGCCATTAACGTTGAGGTTAACGTGGCTCATACTTGGGTGAGAAACGTTAGTCAAAAAGGTGATTGTCACTAACGTTCTCGAACCTACACTTTCACTTAACGTTAACACCACTAACGTCCTGAGCTAAATGTCCTTGCCTACTTCACACTTTCTCTCTGCAAGCAAAGCTAAGCCCAATGGTGAAGATAACTGCTTCAAACTCAGGATCCAAAGGCCCATACCCAAGACTTGAAGAGCCAACTAGAAGATCAGAAGAGTAGTATATATAGGAGTAGCTTTGAATTAGTTTAGAGAGCTGAAAACTTTAGGGAGCCTTTAGCCTAGAACTACTCTCTGTATTTTACTTTCTCTGCACTTCTAGTTTACTTTCAGCATGTATTCTCCATCTTTGTTTTCATTTTCCAGAGCTATGAACAACTAAACCCCTTTCATTGGGTTAGGGAGCTCTGCTGTAATTTGACGGATCAATTTTAGTTTTCATTCTCCTTCTTCTATCTTTTCTCTTGATTTTACTAGAAAGCTTTCGATCTTCATTCAATTGGGTAGTTATCTTGGAAAAGAAGCTATTCATACTTGGATCTCTTCTGAACCTTGAAAGAGGAATGAAGGGATCATGCTAGAAATGCTTTCTCATGCTGGACCAAATTTGGTGTGGATGGATATGTGACTATAATCCTTCCAACACTTGATTTGGGAAATGCGTGTGGTATAATCAGTAACCAGACTTCATCTCTTCTCATGAGCAATTGACCAAGGAATTGGCTATTGATCAAGATTTGAGAGATTAAATTACAAAGAATTGTAATTCGATCACTTAAGATTTCCAAGGAGATCAATGAATGCATTGATTGAGGAAGAGATGAAAATGAACTTGATCCGGAGAATGCAACATCTCCTAAGCCCAATGAACTCCCCATTTCTGATCTTACCCATTCTCTTTAATTTCTGCCATTTACTTTTATGAGCAATTGCCCCATCCCCATTTAAGATTCTGCAATTTACTTTCCGCCATTTACATTCAGCTCTTTATTTCCAGCATTTCTGTTTTCACTATTTACTTTCCCGCCATTTAATTTTCTGCAATTCCTAACTCAAATTCTGGTTCGCTCAACTAGAACATTCCTTTAATTAAAGTTGCTTGATCAATCAATCTCTGTGGGATTCGACCTCACTCTATTGTGAGTTTTTACTTGACGACGAATTCGGTACACTTGCCGAAGGAAATTTGTTGCGAGACAAGTTTTCCGTGTATTAGCTTCTTCAATGGTCTTCTTCTTGTTCAGAGAAAGACCTTCATAGAAAATGTGTAGCTGTACCCATTCATTGAACATATCTGGTGGGTATCTTCTTGTCAGATCCTTAAACCTCTCCCATGCTTCGTAGAGAGTCTCACCATCTTGTTGCTTGAAAGTTTGAACCTCAGCTCTCAACCTGTTGATTCTTTGAGGAGGATAGAATCTTGCCAAGAATTTGTTCACCACATCTTCCCAGGTTGTTAAGCTTTCCTTCGGGAAGGATTCCAGCCATTTAGATGCCTTGTCCTTGAGTAAGAAGGGGAATAGAAGCAGTTTGTAGATGTCAGGATGAACACCATTAGACTTCACAGTATCACATATCCTCAGGAAGGTGGTTAGATGTTGATTGGGATCTTTTTGCACAATTTCTCTGAATGAACAGTTGTTCTGAACAAGGGTGATGAGATGTGGCTTTAGTTCAAAGTTGTTGGCATGTATGGTTGGCTTTTGGATGCTACTTCCACAGTTTCCTGGGTTTGGATTGATGTAAGATCCCAGAACTCTTCTCTCTTGCCCAGCATGATGCACTGGGCCTTCTCTGCCATGGTTGTGAGCCTCTTCTTCATGATGGTTTTCTATATTCTCATCCATGTTTGGTTCAAAGTACTCTTCCTCTCCCTCAGCACTAACGACTCTCTTTCCTCTTGCTTCCCTCCTCAATCTAAGGAAGGTCCTCTCAGGTTCAGAATCAAAGGAAGTTGAAGCACTGCTTCTTCTACCTGTTATACAACCCACAAATCACAAGCAAAAAAGATAGATGCAGACAGTATTCTCTGCAGAAATGCTGTTAGTGTGAGTGATGCAATATATCAAACAGTTAGTGGGTCAGTGAACTAAATAGTAAAAAAAATGTGCAGATAACACCACAAATGGGTAAAGGGTAAAGGGAAGGAAATAACTAAAACTGAAAGTAAATTACTCAAATAAAATTAAACAAAATAAAAAAAAATACTCAATCTAGTTATCCACCAATTTAATCATTATTAATATAAAATCATTCCCCGGAAACAGCGCCATAAACTTGATGCACAAAAACTTGTCTTTCAACAAATTTCCCTCGGCAAGTTTACTGAATTGTCGTCAAGCAAAAATTCACAATAGAGTGAGGTCGAATCCCACAGGGATTGATTGGTCAATCAACTTTAATTAGAGGAATGTTCTAGTTGAGCTAAGCAGAATTTAATGTGAGAGTTGCAGGAAATTAGATGGCAGGAAAGTAAATAACAGAAACTGTAAATACTGGAAATAAAGAGCTGAATGTAAATGGCGAAAGGTAAATTGCAGAATCTTAAATGGGGAATGGGGAATTTAGCATGAAAGTAAATTGCAGAAATTAAAGAAAATGGGTAAGAACAGAAATGGGGGATTCATTGGGTTTAGGAGATGTTGCATTCTCCGAATCAAGTTCATTTTCATCTCTTCCTCAATCAATGCATTCATTGATCTCCTTGGCAATCTTAAGTGATTGAACTCCAATTCCTTGGTAATTCAATCTCTTAAATCTTGATCAATAGCCAATTCCTTGGTCTAATTGCTCATGAGAAGAGATGAAGTATGGTCACTGATTATACCACATGTATTTCCAAATCAAAGTGTTGGTAGGATTATATGTCACTATATCCATCCAAACCCCAATTTGGTCCAACATGAGAAAGCATTTCTAGCATGATCTCTTCATTCCTCTTCCAAGGTTCCGAAGAGATCCAAGTATGAATAGCTTCTTTTCCAAGACAATTACCCAATTGGATGAAGATTGAAAGCTTTCTAGTAAAATCAAGAGAAAAGAAAGAAGAAGAATAATGAAAACTATTATTAATCCATCAAATTACAACAGAGCTCCCTAACCCAATGAAAGGGGTTTACTTGTTCATGGCTCTGGGAATGGAAAACAAAGATGGAGAATGCATTCTGAAAATAAAACTAGAAGTTGCAAAGAAAGTAAAATTATACAGAGAGTAGTTCTCTCAATCCAAAAGCTCCTCTCTAGTTCAAAACTACTCCTATTTATACTACTCTTGTGATCTTCTAGTTGGCTTCTTCAAGTCTTGGATATGGGCCTTTGGATCTTGAGTTGAAGCAGTTTGGAATCTTCAGTGGGCTCAACTTTACTTGCAGAGAAAGTGTGAAATAGGCATGGACTTTGGCTAGGACGTTAGTGGCGTTAACGTTAAGTGAAAATGTGGGTTCGAGAACGTTAGTGACAATCACCTTTTGCACTAACGTTCCTAGCCCAAGATGAG
Organism: Arachis hypogaea; assembly: GCF_003086295.3. NCBI lineage: Eukaryota > Viridiplantae > Streptophyta > Magnoliopsida > Fabales > Fabaceae > Arachis > Arachis hypogaea. The sequence continues at coordinate 72,921,001 of NC_092055.1, forward strand.
TTACGTTAACTGTAACGACCCAATTTTCAATATGTCTAGATCATACCAGAAACTGAGCACTACCAATTTGTCTTCCTAATTATTATCTATTATTTATCATATGAGCCTGATTCGTTGTTAAAAGCGTAGTTAATTTGCGAGGTGTATTTTTTTTTTTTGAAAACGTTTGGATTAATAGATGGAATCACTCATAATCAATTCACCGGTAATAACAGATAAAACAGTTATAAACAACCACACATAAATACATCACGAGTAGCTAGCAACATTCAGTTATCCAACCTTTATTAGAGTATAGACCTTTAGTTAGAACACCCCTAGATATAGCTAGATAATAATTATATACATATACATACATACAACATCCCAGGTCCTGACCTGTTCAAGAGGTCTCTAAGCTGGCACCTAGGCTAGCCTAGACTCTATACTCACCTGGTCCCTCTAAACTTCTAAAGCGAGGGAAATTACGTTCTAAGTCTTCAGAACTCAAGTCAGGTGGAACGTCATCAAAAGATAGAACATCATCTGCTACTCCTCTGTACGGTCAGACTTTTCCACAGGACGTCTCTCTGGTACCTCATGAAGTAGCCACACAACAGAAGTCTCGTACACGGGATTTAGATTAAAGTAAGCATACGAACGGGGTGTAGACGTTGGCTGGTCTCACAGTATATACATATAAACAGAGAACGATATTCACCCTAGACTCAAAAGACTATCTAGAGCAGAATCGTCTTCTTGCAAACGGTCATCAGCGAACTGTGGTAAGGTACTCTTACTTCCATCTGAAGGGGGAAGGGAGAGAGAAGGGGTAAGAACTAGGGAGTTCTTAGTAGGGCCGGGCTTATTAGTTACGTTCATTTATTTGGAGTCGATTAGTAGACGAATAACATAATATAGCAAAGCAGTTAATAGAAGATAAAGATAGAAAGAGAAAGTAGAGACAACAGAAAGCAGAACACAAACAAAAGACTACAAGAAAATAAAACACATAAATAGCATACAAGCAGACAAACATAAAGAAATAGATCACACACAGAAAGGAATGCAACAGAGAATAATGCGCAGACAAGAATGATGCATGTCTAGCCCTAGCGCAGGCCATGAGCTCATGTGTCGGTTGGCTGCCTGCAATCCCAACATTTATCCGGTCACGAGTAATCCCGATTTCCCGGATACGATTTTCTGTTCCTAAATAAATGCGCATATAATAATAGCCGCTCATTTCAGACAGCCTCTGCTTACTGCAGGAAAATATATATATACTCTGCTCTACTCTGGGGAAGCAGAAAATAGCTGTAGGTAACTTAGTTTCCCTACAGAGGCTCTGGGTTGCATTAAGCAACTAATATATATTAAATATAGCTCTGGGTTGCGTCAAGCAACTAATATATATATAAACATAGCTCTGGATTGCATCAAGCAACTAATATATATATATATATATATATATATATATATATATATATATATATATATATATATATATATATATATATATATCTCTTTATTATATTACTCTTCTCTTTATATCTCTTTACTCTGTTCTGGTTTCTCTTTTCTCTGTATCTCTTTACTCTGTTTTAATTACTCTGTTCTCTGTATCTCTTTTCTCTTTTCTGATTACTCTTTTCATCTGTATCTATATTACTCTTTTTCTCTTTATCTCTTTACTTTAATCTGGTTACTCTGTTTTCTATGTTTCTCTACTCTGCTCTGATTTCTCTGCTTAACGTATGTATTTAAAGCTTATGGAAATTTCGGTATGAATAGTTAGCCTGTCCCAAGTATAGGTTCATTAAGTCTATACTGAAACAGTTTAACTTTTCATATTATACCTAACCCTAGTCGCAACTCAAGTACTAACTAAGTTGCCCTAGTTCGTTCACTAGTCTCTGTCTATTTTTCTGTCGTTAAAATTTTACAGACTTTTTCTTTGGTTTTTATCTTTTCTTTAACTTTTTATCTTTTATTTATCTTTGCCTCACTAACATGTTATTACCACTCCCTAAGTGTTTTATGAAGGTAATTATGAGATTCTGCACTTAAAGTTGTCTTTCTAAAGCTTTTACAGTAAATTGCCTTTTTTGCATTATTTTATTATTTTTATTAAAATATTATTTTTAATTAAATATTATTATTTAATTTTTTTTATTATTATTTATTATTTTATCATTAAATTTTCGAAAATTACCTTGCTTTTACCTTTTAACCTTTAAAATTCACTTTTTACCCCGGTAACTTTTAATATTTCTATTTTAACCACCCTAACTTTCAGAAATTACCAAATAACCCCTCAAACACCAAAATATTTACTTCCTTGCCCTTTCTAAGATCTAAAAAGTGTTATTCAATGTTCTTCACCACACTCAAAGTGTTCTTCATGTTCTTCGTATATTCTTCAGATTCTTTTCTCTATTTTACCCGTTTTTCAGTCTTTTCAGCAACCGATTTTTACCAAAATTCAAAATAAATTAGCAGCCACTAAAACCCCATCTTTTCTACATGATTTCAACACAAATTGAACCCCAATTTAGGGCCTAGGGTTTTGTTTTCTAGAAGCCACAAGAACACACATTCATAGCTTGAATTTCATCAAATTTCCTCAAAATTTCACCAAATATTCACCAAGAATCAATCATATATGCAACCAATTTTTAGCACAGACAAATCATACAACATTCACACAACTCAAACACAAATATTCAAGATTAATTTTGTGACACCCTACCTTGATTTGCTGCTCCAAATCCGGTTACTCTTTGAAGTGTTCTTAAAGCACTTTTTCCTCCTAAAACACATCAAGAACAACTTTAAAACTCTAAAGCATCAACTAAACGAACTTCAGAAGTATTTTAGGAAGGTTATCCTCACCTTAAACATGCAGGAAATCAAAGATCTTTGGCCCACAAGTCAAGCTAAGCAAGAGATCTAAGGAAGAACATCAAGAAAACACTTGTTTAAGCATGTTTCCTTGAAAACCGAATTGAAAGGGGAAAGGAACAGCCATCTCACCTTATTTCCAGCCTTGATAAGTTACATGGTTATGTAGAGAAAGAAGAGAGGATTATTTTGGTGAAATCGGAGTTTTGATTTGAGTTTTAGTTCAGAAGAAATCAAGCTTTGAAGATTAAGTGTTCATGAAAGTTTCTCTCTTTTCTCCCTTATTATTTTCGGCCAAAATGATGAAATGAAACAGTCTTGGAGGTCTTGGGGGTGTAAGGTGAGTTGTGATTTGTTGGCTTGGAGGTGGATTAAAATAATATTAAAATATCTCTGGTGTACAACTACTAAAACTAGGTGTATTGGAACACTTGTAAAAATATCTCTAAAAATTATTTTTTGAGCTACTAGCATAAATGACACTAGTAACATATTTATTATGAGAATATAACATGTATAATGAGGCCTTAGCATTGCTAAATTCATCAGAGAGTGCTAGTGCTAAGTTGCACCAGTAAACCGTAAACCTGGTTAAACCGATTTTCTGTTTTTAACAAAAATAGACCAGGTAACCTTATAATATCATTCAAGCATTTTCTAATACTAATATAATGATAATATTATACTATTATCTCTCTCCTCTCATGAATCGAGTCCGGTTTGTCAAACAGAGACTATTTACGAAAATCTGAATCAAAACTGCCAACCGATACGGTTCAAAAACTAGGTTCTTCGGGATTGCATTATCGAGCTTGCCTCAGAGGAGGTTCTAGCTTAAGGATGACATAATGATAATGAGGATTGAGATGCTTGATGATATAACAGAGTTGTTCCCTTTACTGATCTTCCGGAGAAATCCGTACTTTCAGAAAAGATCTCATGTACTCGAAAATCAGGGTTGTTACATTAACTTCAACGTTAGTGGCACTAACGTGACCACTAACGTTGCCTCTTGGTCCATCGCGAGCGTTATTGGCTTTTACCTTTGCCAATAACGTTGCCTTTAGCCCCTTTTTCTCACGTTAGAGTCCACGTTAGTATAACTAACGTGGCTCTTAACGTGGCCATGCCTTAGCCTTGAGAGCATTAGTGACACTTACCTTTGTCACTAACGCTCCAAATGCCCCTTCTCACGTTAGTGCCCCACGTTAATTGTCTTAACGTGGTGGTGATTGCCATCTCCAACGTTAGTGACAAAGGTGAGTGTCACTAACGTTGGCTCATCAATTCTTTCCTCCACGTTAGCTTCCACGTTAATGCACTTAACGTGGTAACTAACGTGGCTCATAGTGGCTTAGTCCAACGTTAGTGACAAAGGTGAGTGTCACTAACGTTGGCGATTCCTTGCTCCTTCCACGTTAGAGTCTACGTTAACCAAGTTAACGTGGCTCTTAACGTAGCCAATATGGGCTTAGTCCAACGTTAGTGACAAAGGTGAGTGTCACTAATGTTGGTATTATCTTCCTCTTCCACGTTAGAGTTCACGTTAACTGAGTTAACGTGACTCTTAACGTGGTCAATTGCCCTTTTGGAGCGTTAGTGGCACTTAATTTTACCACTAGCGCTTGCAGCTTCCTTTTCTTCCACGTTAACTACCACGTTAATGTAGTTAACGTGGTAATTAACGTGGGCTATGATGGCTTCAAAGACGTTATTGGCGATCACTTTTCTCATTAACGTTGCAAGCTAGCTCCCATTCCACGTTAGTGGTCACGTTAGTTAGACTAACGTGGCTACTAACGTGACTTTTCCTTGCTTCCTTTGTCCTGAAATCAAGCAAATAAAGTGCATCAAAGCTCTAATCCAAGTTATGAGTCATACATCATCCAATTTGTTATTAAATTCATGCAAAATTCTCATGAAATCATATAAAATTCACAATTTTTGCTTGAATCAAGATGTAAGTGAAATTCTACCCAAAACTTGCTTATTTTCTAAGAAAATGCATGAAACTACCCTAAAACAGTAAAGAAAAGGTCAGTGAAACTGGTCGAAATGCCCTGGCATCAGAATACCTCTGTTAAGTCAGACAAACGTCTGCTGTTCTTTTGGGTTTTGACCAACATATCATCGACGTAGACTTCTATCAGCTGCCATATGTGGTCGGAGAATACTTTGTTTATCAGTCGCTGGTAAGTAGCTCTTGTGTTCTTTAGCCCAAAGGGTATTACTACATAGCAGTAATTTGCTTTTGGGGTTATGAATGAGGTCTTTTCTTGATTGGGTATGTGCATCAGTATCTGGTTGTAGCCCGAGTAAGCGTCCATGAAGAAGAGGTAATTGTAGCCCGAAGATGCGTCCACCAAGGCGTCAATGCTTGGGAAGGGATTTGATGATTGGAATTTTGTGTGGTTTAGAATTCACAAGAAGTCTCATTGTAATATAGTTTCTAAACCAACAATAATCCTTTCATACAAAAATTTGTTTGTCACAAGTACAAACCCCTAAAATCTATAAACCGAAGTATTTAAACCTCAGGTCGTTCTCCCTAGGAATTGCAATAAAGTGTCTTGTTATTGGTTATGAGATATTTTAGTGTTTTTGGATAAGAAACATGAAAATTAAATGGAAATAAAATTCAAATAACAAAAAGGCCTTGGCAAAGTTTGGTGGTCAAGGATCTCTATCCTAATCACTAACCACAACATAAGAATTGGCAAGGATCAACCCCACTAAGTCATTCTCTAACTAATAAAGGAAAGTCAAGTGAGCTATGTCAATCCAAGACCATAAGTCCTAGTTCTCCATCAAATCAATTAGTGAGATCTAGAGTTAATGGCTCCCAATCGTCAATCACTTGGACATTAGTAACTCAAGAGATCCTAAGTTACCTTCCCAAGCCAAGAGCACTAAAATCTACTCTAAAATCTAACCAAGCATTTTATCAAACACTTGGAAGGCCTAAAAGGAAAGCATAGTAAAAAGTGTAGGGAAAGTAAATCTACACTACTCAATTGCAAGAAATTAAACAACCACAAATCAAATGAACAATAAAGGAACATGAAAACATAAATTGCATTGAAATGAAAATAGAAGAATGATATGCGAAATTGTTACTCAGGTTGTGAATTATTGTTCGAAATTGATTCCCTGGCGATGGCACCAAAAACGGATGCACAGAACCATGGTCTAAACATATCTTCACAACTTCGCATAACTAACCAGCAAGTGCACTGGGTCGTCCAAGTAATAAACCTTACGTGAGTAAGGATCGATCCCACAGAGATTGTTGGTATGAAGCAAGCTATGGTCACCTTGTAAATCTCAGTCAGGCGGATATAAAATAGTTATGGAGTTTTCGAAATTAATACTAAAATAAGGATAGAAATACTTATGTAAATCATTGGTGAGAATTTCAGATAAGCGTATGGAGATGCATTCATTCCTCTGAACCTCTGCTTTCCTGCCGTCTTCATCCAATCAGTCTTACTCCTTTCTATGGCTGGCTTTGTGTAAGGATGTCACCGGTGCCAATGGCTACTTTCAATCCTCTCGGGAAAATGGTCCAACTGCTCTGTCACAGCACGGCTAATCGTCTGGAGGCATCACCCTTGTCGTTGGTTGCATTCTATTCCTCTCTGTGAAAATGGTCCGATGCGCTGTCACTGCATGGCTAATCATCTTGGAGGTTCTCGATCATACTGGAATAGAATTTACTATCCTTTTGCGTCTGTCACTACGCCCAGCACTCGCGAGTTTGGAGTTCGTCACAGTCATTCAATCCCAGAGTCCTACTCGGAATACCACGGACAAGGTTTAGACTTTCCAGACTCTCATGAATGCCGCCATCAATCTAGCTTATACCACGAAGATTCTGATTAAGAGATCTAAGAGATACTCATTCAATCTAATGTAGAACGGAAGTGGATGTCAGGCACAGGTTCATAGAGAATGATGATGATTGTCACGTTCATCACATTCAGGTTGAAGTGCGAATGAATATCTTAGAAGCGAAATAAGATGAATTGAATAGAAAACAGTAGTACTTTGCATTAATCTTTGAGGAACAGCAGAGCTCCACACCTTAATCTATGGAGTGCAGAAACTCTACCATTGAAAATACATAAGTAATGAAGGTCCAGGCATGGCCGAATGGCCAGCCCCCAAACGTGATCAATAGATCAAAAGATAATCCAAAGATGATCCAAAGATTTTTTATACAATAGTAAAAGGTCCTATTTATAATAAACTAGCTACTAGGGTTTACAGAAGTAAGTAATTAATGCATAAATCCACTTACGGGGCCCACTTGGTGTGTGCTTGGGCTGAGCTTGAAGTCTACAGGAGGAGAGGTCATTCTTGGAGTTGAACGCCAGCTTTTGTGCCAATTTGGGCGTTGAACTCCACTTTGCAACTTGTTTCTGGCGCTGGACGCCAGAATTGGGCAGAGAGCTGGCGTTGAACGCCAGTTTGCGTCATTTAAACTTGGGCAAAGTATGAACTATTATATATTGCTGGAAAGCCCTGGATGTCTACTTTCCAATGCAATTGGAAACGCGCCATTTTGAGTTCTGTAGCTCCAGAAAATCCATTTTGAGTGCAAGGAGGTCAGCATCCAACAACATCAGCAGTCCTTCTTCAACCTCTGAATCTGATTTTTGCTCAAGTCCCTCAATTTCAGCCAGAAAATACCTGAAATCACAGAAAAACATACAAACTCATAGTAAAGTCCAGAAATGTGAATTTAACATAAAAACTAATGAAAACATCCCTAAAAGTAACCAGATTCTACTAAAAGCATACTAAAAACAATGCCAAAAAGCGTATAAATTATCCGCTCATCACAACACCAAACTTAAATTGTTGCTTGTCTCCAAGCAACTGAAAATCAAATAGGATAAAAATAAGAGAATATACTATAAATTCCAAACTTTCAATGAAACATAGCTCCAATTAAATGAGCGGGACTTATAGCTTTTTGCCTCTTGAATAGTTTTGGCATCTCACTTTATCCATTGAAGTTCAGAATGATTGGCATCTATAGGAACTCAGAGTTCAGATAGTGTTATTGATTCTCCTAGTTCAGTATGATGATTCTTGAACACAGCTATTCTATGAGTCTTGGCCGTGGCCCTAAGCACTTTGTTTTCCAGTATTACCACCGGATACATAAATGCCACAGACACATAATTGGGTGAACCTTTTCAGATTGTGACTCAGCTTTGCTAAAGTCCCCAATTAGAGGTGTTCAGGGTTCTTAAGCACACTCTTTTTTTTTTTGCTTTGGACCTTGACTTTAACCGCTCAGTCTCAAGTTTTCACTTGACACCTTCACGCCACAAGCACATGGTTAGGGACAGCTTGGTTTAGCCGCTTAGGCCAGGATTTTATTCCTTTAGGCCCTCCTATCCACTGATGCTCAAAGCCTTGGGATCCTTTTTATTACCCTTGCCTTTTGGTTTTAAGGGTCATTGGCTTTTTGCTCTTGCCTCTTGGTTTTAAGAGCTTTTGGCTTTTTCTGCTTGCTTTTTCTTTTTTTCTTTCTATTTTTTTTTTGCTATTATTTTTTTTCTCTTTTTTTCTGCAAGCTTTGTTCTTTGCTGCTTTTTCTTGCTTCAAGAATCATTTTTATGATTTTTCAGATTATCAAATAACATGTCTCTTTGTCATCATTCTTTTAAGAGCCAACATATTTAACATTCTTAAACAACAACTTCAAAAGACATATGCACTGATCAAGCATTCATTCAGAAAACAAGAAGCATTGTCACCACATCAATATAATTAAACTGAGTTCAAGGATAAATTCGAAACTCATGTACTTCTTGTTCTTTTGAATTAAAACATTTTTCATTTAAGAGAGGTGATGGATTCATAGGACATTCATAACTTTAAGACATAGTTACTAAATACTAATGATCATGTAATGAAGACACAAACATAGATAAGCACTTAACATAGAAAACAAAAAATAGAAGAAGTAAGAGCAAGGAATGAATCCACCTTAGTGATGGTGGCGTTTCCTTCTTGAGGAACCAATGATGTCCTTGAGCTCTTCTATATCTCTTCCTTGTCTTTGTTGCTCCTCCCTCCTTGCTTTTTGATCTTCTCTTATTTCATGAAGGATGATGGAGTGCTCTTGATGTTCCACCCTTAATTGTCCCATGTTGGAACTTAATTCTCCTAGGGAGGTATTGATTTGCTCCCAATAGTTTTGTGGAGGAAAATGCATTTGAGGTATCTCTGGGATCTCATGGTGATGAGCTTCCTGCGCCTCTTGAGCTCCATGAATGGGCTCTCTTGCTTGCTCCATCTTTTTCTTAGTGATGGGCTTCTCTTCCTCAATGTGAATATCTCCTTCTATGGAAGCTCCAGCTGAGTAACATAGATGGCAGATAAGATGAGGAAAAGCTAGCCTTGCCCCAAGAGAGGGCTTTTCGGCTATTTTGTAGAGTTCAAGGGAGATGACTTCATGAACCTCTACTTCTTCTCCAATCATGATGGCATGGATCATGATGGCCCGATCCACAGTAACTTCAGATGGTTGCTAGTGGGGATGATGGAGCGTTGGATGAACTCCAACCATCCTCTAGCCACAGGCTTGAGATCCAATCTTCTTAGTTGAACCGGCTTGCCTTTGGAGTCAATCTTCCATTGAGCTCCTTCCACACATATGTCCATGAGGACTTGGTCCAACCTTTGATTAAAGTTGACCCTTCTAGTGTAGGGGCACTCATCTCCTTGCATCATAGGCAAGTTAAACGCCAACCTCACATTTTCCGGACTAAAATCCAAGTATTTCCCCCGAACCATTGTAATATAGTTCTTTGGATCCGGGTTCTTACTTTGATCATGGTTCTTGGTGATCCATGCATTAGCATAGAACTCTTGAACCATTAGGATGCTGACTTGTTGGATGGGATTTGTTAGAACTTCCCAACCTCTTCTTTGAATTTCATGTCGGATCTCCGGATACTCATTTCTTTTGAGTTTGAAAGGGACCTCGGGGATCACCTTCTTCTTGGCCACAACATCATAGAAGTGGTCTTGATGAGCTTTGGAGATGAATCTTTCCATCTCCCATGACTCGGAGGTGGAAGTTTTTGTCTTCCCTTTCCCTTTTCTAGAGGATCCTCCGGTCTTAGGTGCCATCAATGGTAATGGAAAAACAAAAAGCTTATGCTTTTACCACACCAAACTTAGAATATTGCTCGCCCTCGAGCAAGAAAATAAAGAATTAGATGAAGAAGAAGAAGAAAAGATGGAGAAGAGGGGGGAGGTGTGTTTCGGCCAAGAAGGGAAAGAGAGGGTTGTATTGTGTGATAATGAAGAAGAATGAAGGACTATATATAGGGAAGGGAGAGGGGGTAAGTTTCGGCCATATAGGGTGGGTTTGGGTGGGAAATTGATTTTGAATTTTGAAGGTAGGTGGAGTTTATTGGGTAGGTTTATGGGGAAGAGTGGGTGGATGTGAGTGGTGAAGGGTTAATAGGGAATAGGGATGGAGGTGATAGGTGAAGGGTTTTGGGGAAGAGTGTTTATTGGGAATAGAGGATGATTGAAAAGAGAGAAGAGAGTGAGTGGAGGTAGGTGGGGATCCTGTGGGTTCCACAGATCCTGAGATGATCCTGTGGGGTCAACAGATCCTGAGATGATCCTGTGGGGTCCACAGATCCTAAGGTGTTCAAGGATTTACAACCTTGCACCAAATTAGGCATGTAAAATGTCCTTGCACACAACCCTGGGCGTTCAGCGCCAGGTTGGTGCCCATTTTGGGCGTTCAACGCCCATTTGTTGCCCATTTCTGGCGTTGAACGCCAGAACCATGCTTGTTCTGGGCGTTCAGCGCCAGCTCCTCTCCAGGGTGCAATTCTGGCGTTCAGTGCCCAGATGATGCCCATTTTGGGCGTTCAGCGCCCAGATACTGCCCATTTTGGGCGTTCAGCGCCAGAACCATGCTCTGTTCTGGCGTTGAACGCCAGGCAGGTGCTTCCTCCAGGGTGTGATTTTTCTTCCGCTATTTTTGATTCTGTTTCTAAATTTTTTGTTTATTTTGTGACTCCACATGATCATGAACCTAAGAAAACATGAAAAACAAAAATAAAATTAGATAAATAAACATTGGGTTGCCTCCCAACAAGCGCTTCTTTAATGTCAATAGCTTGACAGTGGGCTCTCATGGAGCCTCACAGATGTACAGAGCTTTGTTGAGACCTCCCAACACCAAAATTAGAGTTTGGATATGGGAGTTCAACACCAAACTTAGAGTTTGGTTGTGGCCTCCCAACACCATACTTAGAGTTTGACTGTGGGGCCTTTGTTTGACTCTGCTTTGAGAGAAGCTTTTTCTGCTTCCTCTCCATGGATGCAGAGGGAGATCCTTGAGTTGTAGACACAAGGTTGTCCTTATTTATTTGAAGGATCAATTCTCCTCTGTCCACGTCAATCACAGCTCTTGCTGTGGCTAGAAAAGGTCTTCCCAGGATGATGGATTCATCCTCTTCCTTTCCAGTATCCAGGACTATAAAATCAGCAGGGATGTAAAGGTCTTCAACCTTTACTAACACGTCCTCTACTTGTCCATAAGCCTGTTTTCTTGAATTGTCTGCCATCTCTAATGAGATTTTAGTAGCTTGCACCCCATAGATTCCCAGTTTCTCTATTACAGAGAGGGGCATGAGGTTTATTCCTGAACCAAGGTCACACAGAGCCTTAAAGATCATGGTGCCTATGGTACAAGGTATTATGAACTTTCCAGGATCCTGTCTCTTCTGAGGCAATGTCAGTTGATCCAGATCACTTAGTTCATTGGTGAACAAGGGAGGTTCATCTTCCCAAGTTTTAATACCAAATAATTTGGCATTTAGCTTCATGATTGCACCAAGGAACTTGGCAGCTTGCTCTTCAGTAACATCCTCATTCTCTTCAGAAAAGGAATACTCATTAGAGCTCATGAATGGCATAAGGAGGTTCAATGGAATCTCTATGGTCTCTAGATGAGTCTCAGATTCCTTAGGTTCCTCAGAGGGAAGCTCCTTATTGATCACTGGACGTCCCAGGAGGTCTTCCTCCTTGGGATTCACGTCCTTCTCCTCTCTTGTGGGTTCGGCCATGGTAATTAATTCAATGGCCTTGCACTCTCCTTTTGGATTCTCTTCTGTATTGCTTGGGAGAGTACTAGGAGGGATTTCAGTGATCCTTTTACTCAACTGGCCCACTTGTGCTTCCAAATTTCTAATGGAAGACCTTGTTTCATTCATGAAACTCACAGTGGCCTTAGATAGATCAGAGACTAAATTTGCTAAGCTAGATGGATTCTGCTCAGAATTCTCTGTCTGTTGCTGAGTGGATGATGGAAAAGGCTTGCTATTGCTAAACCTGTTTCTTCCACCATTATTAAAGCCTTGTTGAGGCTTTTGATCCTTCCATGAGAGATTTGGGTGATTTCTCCATGATGGATTGTAGGTGTTTCCATATGGTTCACCCATATATTTTAACTCTGCTATTGCAGGGTTCTCAGGATCATAAGCTTCTTCCTCAGAAGATGCCTCTTGAGTACTGTTGGATGCAGCTTGCATTCCATTCAGACTCTGAGAAATCATATTGACTTGCTGAGTCAATATTTTATTCTGAGCCAATATGGCATTCAGAGTATCAATTTCAGGAACTCCCTTCTTCATAGGCGTCCCATTACTCACAGGATTCCTCTCAAAAGTGTACATAAACTGGTTATTAGCAACCATGTCAATGAGTTCTTGAGCTTCTACAGGCGTTTTCTTTAGGTGAATGGATCCACCTGCAGAAGTATCCAATGACATCTTTGATAGCTCAGATAAACCATCATAGAATATATCCAGGATGGTCCATTCTGAAAGCATGTCAGAAGGGCACTTTTTGGTCAGCTGCTTGTATCTTTCCTAAGCTTCATAGAGGGATTCACCTTCTTTCTGTCTGAAGGTTTGAACATTAGCTCTAAGCTTGCTCAGCTTTTGAGGAGGAAAGAACTTGGCTAAGAAAGCCGTGACCAGCTTATCCCAAGAGTTCAGGCTGTCTTTGGATTGAGAGTCCAACCATATTCTAGCTCTGTCTCTTACAGCAAAAGGGAAAAGCATGAGCCTGTAGACTTCAGGATCTACTCCATTAGTCTTAACAGTATCACAGATCTGCAAGAATTCAGTTAAGAACTAAAAAGGATCTTCAGATGGAAGTCCATGAAACTTGCAGTTCTACTGCATCAGAGAAACTAGCTGAGGTTTCAGCTCAAAATTGTTTGCTCCAATGGTAGGAATGGAGATGCTTCTTCCATGTAAATTGGAATTAGGTGCAGTAAAGTCACCAAGCATTCTCCTTGCATTATTGTTGTTAGGTTCGGCTGCCATCTCCTTTACTTGTTCGAAATTTTCAATAAGGTTGTCTCTGGATTGTTGTAATTTAGCTTCTCTTAGTTTTCTCTTCAGAGTCCTTTTAGGTTCTGGATCAGCTTCAACAAGAATGCCTTTTTCTTTGTCCCTGCTCATAAGAAAGAGAAGAGAAAAAGAAAAGAACAGGAATCCTCTATGTCATAGTAAAGAGGTTCCTTATTGTTAGTAGAAGAAGAAAAGGAATAGGGGTGAAGAAGAATGAAGAATCCAAACACAAAGGTGATGATAGGAGCAGAGATGTGAGATGAATAGAAGTGTTAGTAGATGAATAAATAAATAGAAGGGGATGAGAGGAGGAGAGAATTTTCGAAAATAATTTTTGAAAAAGAGTTAGTGATTTTCGAAAATAGTTTTTGAAAAAGGTTAGTAGTTTTTTGAAAATTCAAATAAAAAAATAAAATAATTAGTCTAATTAAAAAGAAATTTTGAAAAAGAGGGAAGATTTTTTCAAAAATTAGAGAGAGAGAGTTAGTTAGGTAGTTTTGAAAAAGGTAGGAAACAAACAAAAAGTTAGTTAGTTAGTTGAAACAAATTTGAAAATCAATTTTGAAAAGATAAGAAGTTAGGAAGTTAGAAAAGATATTTTGAAAATCAAATTTTTGAAAAAGATAAGATAAGAAGATATTTTTGAAAAGATATGATTGAAATTAGTTTTGAAAAAGATTTGATTTTTAAAATCACAATTAATAACTTGATTCACAAGAAATCACAAGATATGATTCTAGAACTCAAAGTTTGAATCTTTCTTAACAAGCAAGTAACAAACTTGAAATTTTTGAATCAAAACATTAATTGATGATGTTATTTTCGAAAATTATGAGATAAAATTAAGAAAAAGATTTTTGAAAAATATTTTTATAATTTCGAAAATAACTAAAAAAAATTGAAAAAAGATTTGATTTTTGAAAAAGATTTTGAAAAAGATAAGATTTTTTTTTAAATTGAAAATTTGATTTGACTCATAAAAACAACTAGATTTTAAAAAATTTTTGAAAAAGTCAAATCTAATTTTCAAAATTTTAAGAGAGAAAAAGGGAAAGATATTTTTTTGATTTTTGAATTTTTATGATGAGAGAGAAAAACAAGAAAAATGATGCAATGCATGAAAGTTATAGATCAAAACAATGAATGCATGCAAGAATGCTATGAATGTCAAGATGAACACCAAGAACACTATGAAGATCATGATGAACATCAAGAATACATTTTTGAAAAATTTTTAATGCAAAGAAAACATGCAAGACACCAAACTTAGAATTCTTTAATGCTTAGACATAAAGAATTCAGGAATGCATATGAAAAACAAGAAAAGACACAAAACATGCAAATGCAAAGATCAAACAAGAAGACTTACCAAGAACAACTTGAAGATCATGAAGAACACCATGAATGCATGAATTTTTTCGAAAAATGCAAGATGAACATGCAATTGACACCAAACTTATAACATGACTCAAGACTCAAACAAGAAACACAAAAAATATTTTTGATTTTTATGATTTTCTAATTTTTTTTTTGTATTTTTTGAAAATTATTTGAAAAACAAAAATAAGGATTCCAAAATTTTTAATATGAATTCCAGGAATCTAGCATTCTTAGTCTAAAGCTCCAATCTGAGGGTTAGGCATGGCTTAATAGCCAGCCAAGCTTTAGCATATAACATCAAAGTATATACTGCTCATTACTTATCAAAGTAACTTGCCTCTATGCTGATGGTTTGGAAGCCTTAGTCCAAAAGAATTTAGACATGGCTTTATGGCTAGTCAGGCTTCAACATGCTTCATGAAACACTAGAATTCATTCTTGAAAATTTTGAAGAAAAATATATTTTTGAAAACATTTTTTTTTTAAATTTTTTCGAAAACAAAGGAGAAATTTTTGAAAATTTTTTTGAAAACTTTTTGAAAATAAGAAGGAAATTACCCAATCTAAGCAATAAGATGAATCGTCAGTTGTCCAAACTCGAACAATCCCCGGCAACGGCGCCAAAAACTTGGTGTTGTTGCCAGATCAAACTTGGCACTAATGTTACCAGACCTAAAGCTTGCCGAAAACTCGAACAATCCCCGACAACGGCGCCAAAAACTGGATATGCGAAATTGTTACTCAGGTTGTGAATTATTGTTCGAAATTGATTCCCTAGCGATGGCACCAAAAACGGATGCACAGAACCATGGTCTAAACATATCTTCACAACTTCGCATAACTAACCAGCAAGTGCACTGGGTCGTCCAAGTAATAAACCTTATGTGAGTAAGGGTCGATCCCACGGAGATTGTTGGTATGAAGCAAGCTATGGTCACATTGTAAATCTCAGTCAGGCGGATATAAAATAGTTATGGAGTTTTTGAAATTAATACTAAAATAAGGATAGGAATACTTATGTAAATCATTGGTGAGAATTTCAGATAAGCGTATGGAGATGCATTCATTCCTCTGAACCTCTGCTTTCCTGCTGTCTTCATCCAATCAGTCTTACTCCTTTCTATGGTTGGCTTTGTGTAAGGATGTCACCGGTGCCAATGGCTACTTTCAGTCCTCTCGGGAAAATGGTCCAAATGCTCTGTCACAGCATGGCTAATCGTCTGGAGGCATCACCCTTGTCGTTGGTTGCATCCTATTCCTCTCTGTGAAAATGGTCTGATGCGCTGTCACTGCATGGCTAATCATCTTGGAGGTTCTCGATCATACTGGAATAGAATTTACTATCCTTTTGCGTCTGTCACTACGCCCAGCACTCGCGAGTTTGGAGTTTGTCACAGTCATTCAATCCCAGAGTCCTACTCGGAATACCACGGACAAGGTTTAGACTTTCCAGACTCTCATGAATGCCGCTATTAATCTAGCTTATACCACGAAGATTCTGATTAAGAGATCTAAGAGATACTCATTCAATCTAATGTAGAACGGAAGTGGTTGTCAGGCACGCGTTCATAGGGAATGATGATGATTGTCACGTTCATCACATTCAGGTTAAAGTGCGAATGAATATCTTAGAAGCAAAATAAGATGATTTGAATAGAAAACAGTAGTACTTTGCATTAATCTTTGAGGAACAGCAGAGCTCCACACCTTAATCTATGGAGTGCAGAAACTCTACCGTTGAAAATACATAAGTAATGAAGGTCCAGGCATGGCCGAATGGCCAGCCCCCAAAGGTGATCAATAGATCAAAAGATAATCCAAAGATGATCCAAAGATTTTTTATACAATAGTAAAAGGTCCTATTTATAATAAACTAGCTACTAGGGTTTACAGAAGTAAGTAATTGATGCATAAATCCACTTCCGGGGCCCACTTGGTGTGTGCTTGGGCTGAGCTTGAAGTCTACACGTGGAGAGGTCATTCTTGGAGTTGAACGCCAGCTTTTGTGCCAGTTTGGGCGTTGAACTCCACTTTGCAACTTGTTTCTGGCGCTGGACGCCAGAATTGGGCAGAGAGCTGGCGTTGAACGCCAGTTTGCGTCATCTAAACTTGGGCAAAGTATGGACTATTATATATTGCTGGAAAGCCCTGGATGTCTACTTTCCAACGCAATTCGAAGCACGCCATTTTGAGTTCTAGGAGGTTAGAATCCAACAGCATCAGCAGTCCTTCTTCAACCTCTGAATCTGATTTTTGCTCAAGTCCCTCAATTTCAGCCAGAAAATACCAGAAATCACAGAAAAACACACAAACTCATAGTAAAGTCCATAAATGTGAAGTTAACATAAAACTAATGAAAACATCCATAAAAGTAACCAGATTCTACTAAAAACATACTAAAAACAATGCCAAAAAGCGTATAAATTATCCGATCATCAAAGAAACAAAAGTGCATGAACATAAAAGTAAAGAATTACAAGAATTAAATGCTAACCTAGAGAGAGAAAAGGTAGAAGAGAAGAATTTCAAAATGGAAAGTAGATCAAAGCATGAAATTAAACTAGATCTAAGAAATTCTAAACTAGATCTAAAACCTAATCCTAATTCTAGAGAGAAGTTAGAGCTTCTCTCTCTAAAACTAACCTAAACAAAACTAATGATCAAAAGTATGTAAAGTATGTTGATTTCCCTTCAATCCTTGGCTTAAATAGCATCAGAAATGAGTTGGATTGGGCCCACAAGGCTTTAGAATTCGCTGGCCACATATTGCTTTAAGTGGATCATATGGCAGCAACGATGCATGCGCGTATGGTGCACGTACGCATCACCATACGTGTAGCAACTATGGCAAATCTTATATTGTTTCGAAGCCCCGGATGTTAGCTTTCCAACTCAACTAAAACTGCATCATTTGGACCTCTGTAGCTAAAGTTATGGTCGTTTACGTGCAAAGAGGTCGGCGTGACAGCTTTTGCGATTTCTTCATTTCTTCATGAGTTCTCCATTTTTTCATGCTTTTCGTTCATTCCCTTGATCCAATCCTTGCCTGCTAAATCTAAAATCAATTAACAAACATATCAAGGCATCTAATGGAATTAAGGTGAATTAGATTTAGCTATTTTAAGACCTAAAAACATGTTTTCACCCTTAAGCACAATTAAAGGAGAATTTATAAAACGATGCTATTTCATTAGATAAATGTGGGTAAAAGGTTATAAAATCCCCTAAATCGAGCACAAGATAAACCCTACAAATGGGGTTTATCAACCTCCCCATACTTAAACCAAGCATGTCCTCATGCTTATACCAAGAGAAAGTAAAGGCTATCAACATTTATTCAATGTAAGCTAATCTAAATGCAACCTAAACTATATGCATCTATCTATATGAATGTAACTAAATACAAAATGATTCTACCTACTTGGATAAAAATAATTCAATCTACAAGACATACATGCACAAGTAAGGCTAAGGTCCTATGATGACTCATGAATCCTACCAATTTAAATATCAAAATGAAGTTCAAGTAGACTTGCAAGAAGAATGCTCATGAAAGCCGGGAATCAAGGAATTGAGCATCGAACCCTCACCGGAACTGTTTGCACTCTAGTTTCTCAAGTGTGTAGGGTCGATTCTCTCAATTCTCCCCTATTCATGCTTTCTAAGATTTGTTCTTCTTCTAACAATCAACATATATTTCATGCATGGATACAAGTATCATGAGGTCTTTTCTTTAGGTTGTAATGGGGCTAGGGTCAAGGTAATGATGCATATTTGGTCAAGTGAGCTTGAAATTTGAATCTTTGATAAGATTAAACTTCCTACCTAACCTATGACATTCTATTCAATTCAAAACTAACCTAACTACCCATTTTTCACTTTTTCACATATTCATACATTCCTTGTTATTTCACAACACTTATGCATTGATTTTATTGAGCTTCACTTTGGGGCATTTTGTCCCCTTTTTATTTCTTTCTTTTTCTTTTTCTTTCTTTTTCCATTTTTTTCTTTTCTATACTTTTCTTTTTGTTTCTTTTTCTTTTTTTTTTCTTTTGTTTTTCTCAATTTTTTTTCAAACTATATACAAGAACATCAATGCATAAGGTCTATACATTTAATCAACACATGAGCATGTACCCAATTCCCAAATATTTACAACAAAAATACAAAACTACCTTTTTATTCACCCAATGTCCCAAGACTTTCCACACTTAAATGATACACACACACACTAGCCTAAACTAATCAAAGATCCAAATTGAGGACATTTATTGTTTTTCAGTTTAAGGCTTGTAATGTGCTAAATTAAGAACAAAGTGGGTTAAGCATAGGCTCAAATTGGCTAACAATGAAAGATAAAAGGTAGGCTATTTGGGTAAGTGAGCTAAATGAAATGATGGCCTCAATCATATAAATGCATGAATACACAAAATAATAGACATAAAGAATCAAACAAAGCAAAGATTGCAATAATAGAAAGAGAACAATTGCACACAAGAAGGAAAAATAAGTGGTTATAAGATGTAACCACACCATTAGGCTCAAATCTCACAAGCTTGTGTTTTTAGCTCAAAACCATGTTCCAAAATAAATTCTTTCAAGCAAGTTCAACAAAAAGTTTTCAAATTGCTAAGTTGCCCTAAAAACAATTTCTTGGAAAAGAAATCATCACCCTAACCAAGTAGTCCTAGTAGGAAAGAAGTGGTAAAAATATGTACAAATTCTAACTAACATGCAACCTATCATGTAATGCAACAACTATCTAACGAAGAAAATAAAAAAAATTTGGTGTTGAAAAGGAAATTGTTACCCATGGAGATCGGTCGAACGACCTCCCCACACTTGAAGATTGCACTGTCCTCGGTGCATGCAAAGAAGAGCAATGTGGATGGGTTGCTACAATTGATGAGCTTCTTTGAAAGATTGTGTGGATGACTTGTTTATTGCCCCATTTAAAAGCTTTTCCTTTTCCTCCTTTCTTGGTGGCCAACATAAAAGGAGAGAAAAAGAAAGAAAATTAAGCTTACAACAAAGATATCAAACCAAATAGCGCATAGAGTCACCAAAAAAAAAAACCAAATAGAGCATAGACGGGGGTTAATGCCAAATAAGGGTATGGTTCTCTACTACATGGTAGCTACAACATGTGAGTGAGAAAACAATATAAGCTAATGGCATATTAACTAATACTTGATGCAAGAGTAAAGTCAAAGAATGAAGAGCATATTGAGCATCAAGTTCAAACAAGAAAGAGTGGGTAATGAAAAACAATATTAGGTCATATCAATGCACAAAGACACAAGAGTCATACAAGATTAAGCATTGATGTAAAAGTTTCATCACCTACAATATCAAACAAGTCAAGAGGCACCAAAATAATGCAAGAAATTCTCAACGATTGAATAGAAAAATTCAACACCATTATTAAAATAAGAAACTTAAAAAAAGAAAATTGCAACAAGCTATAAAATCAAAATTAAAATGCAATGAATGAAAGTAAGCAAATGCAATAAAAGAAAATAGAAGAAAAGAGAAAAAAAAATTTTTAGAATTTTATTTATTTATTTATTTATTTATTAAATTTTTTTTTACAAGAGAGGAAGAAGAAAGGTAGAAAGAAAGAAGAAGAAAAGAAGAAAGAAGAAGAAAGGAGAAAGGAGAAAGGAGAAAAAAAAGGGTGCAAATCGACGCGTACGCGTGCATGGCGCGTGCGCGTCGATGGTTTTTTTTTTTTAAGAGTGACGCGTACGCGTCATGTACGCGTACGCGTCATGTACGCGTATGCGTCAGTGGTTTTCTGCCAAAGGCACAAGGCGCGTGCAGCGTTCACACAACTCTTGGGTTTTTGGCTTCAGGTGGAATTTCTCAATCCACGCGTACGCGTACATGGCGCGTGCGCGCGGATTGGCGAAAATGCTTGATGCACGCTGATAAATCACTATTTTATGGTTTATCTTGTGCTCAATTGAGTGGTTTTTATCTACTCTTTACCCACTTATTCATACTATTTGCATGGTTTTACATTTTCCTTCCTAATTATGTGCTTTAATTGAAAACATGTTTCTTTGGACTTATCTTTGCTAATATTAATCCTCTCTTATTACCATTAGATGCCTTGATATGTGTGTTAAGTGTTTTCAGAGATTACAGGGCAGGAATGGCTCAGAGGATGGAAAGGAAGCATGCAAAAGTGGAAGGAATACAAGAAGTTGGAGAAATTGCTAAATTGTCCAGCCTGACCTCTCTGCACTCAAACGGCTATAACTTTAGCTACAGAGGTCCAAACGACGCGGTTCTAGTTGCGTTGGAAAGCTAACGTCTGGGCTTTGATTTGATATATAATATGTCATAGTTTCCCTGACACTAGGCGACGCGACCGCGTGCTCCATGCGGTCGCATCGCAGTGACAAAAATCAGCGTGTTTGAATTCGCAACCAACGAATTCTGGGCTGTTTCTAACCCAGTTTGCGACCCAGAAAACACATATTAGAGGCTATAAAGTGGGAAAATGCATCCATTCATCAGGAGGCTTTCATATTTACAATTTTAGGAGTAGATGTAGTTTTTAGAGAGAGAGGTTCTCTCCTCTCTCTTAGGATTAGGATTTAGGACTTCTCTTAGTTTTAGGAGTGACTCTCAATCCTAGGTTCTTTATTTTTATTTATTCTTCCAATTTAGTTTATGAACTCTTCATGTTAGATTATAATTTCCCTTATTAATGTTATTTGAGGTATTTCAATTCATGATTGCTTTCTTTAATTTATGTTATTGTTGCTTTACATCCGAAGGCATTTTTATTCCAGCAAACTTACTTTTTCCTCTTTTGGTCTTGGTTAAGAAAGCAGTAACTCAGGAGTTATCTTATCTCAACATAATTGATAACTGTTATCTTTGCTAATTGAACTGAGCTTCAATAATCCCAACCTTTTCTTAGGAAATAAATAGGACTCGAAGATCAAACCAATTAGTCCATTGACTTTCCTTTACTTTAGTAAAGGTTGACTAAGTGGAATTAAGATTCAACTTTCATTGTTATTGATAAGAATAACTATGTATGGACTTCCAATTTCTCATACCTTGCCAAAAGTTTGCTTTGCAGTTATTTATTTATTTTAATTGCCATTTAATTTACCCGCCATTAAGTTACTTATTCCTCATTCTCGAAACCCCAATTTACAATCTCCATAACCAATAATAAGAACATACTTCCATACAGTTCCTTGAGAAGACGACTCGAGGTTTAAATACTCGGTTATCAAATTTAAGGGGTTTGTTACTTGTGACAACCAAAATGTTTGTACGAAGGGATTTCTGTCGGTTTAGAGACTATATCTACAACGCGAATATTTTTATGAAATTCTTTACTGGCAAAAAATCCTAACGTCACACGCGTACATGTGCAGTGCGCGTATGCGCGGATGGTGATTTTTTTTTTCAAAAATTTTTTCTATGTTTTTGCACCATTCCAAGTATTTCAAACCTCTAAACAGCAACTAAAACACCCTAAAACCTTATTTAACATACTAAACTACCAATTAAACTCAACAAACTAAAAAAAACATGAAATCAAACCTATTCTACCAATATTTACAAAAGAGAAAAATGAAAAGAGTTTACCATGGTGGGGTGTCTCCCACCTAGCACTTTTGTTTATTGTACTTAAGTTGGACTTATGGGGAGCTCCTCTCATGGCTTGTGCTTGAAGCTATCCTTGAACTCCCACCAATGCTTAGTTCTCCATTGTGCCCTAAGATTTCTTATTTTTTGCACCAAGTGTTGATGGAGTTCTTCACAAGCTTGGGGCTCCCAAAGTTGATCCTCTTTTTGTGATCCGGGATCCCACACTTTATTTTTACACCCGTCTTGAAGTTGATCTTTATTATTAGTCCAACCAGGTGGTGAACAAGGTGAATTCTCTATAAAGTGACCAACAATCCTTCTAGACCCATCTAGGTGAGCACTACTCCAACCTTTATATCTCATGTTTGATGCATCAACTATAATGAGCCTTGACTTGCAACGCCAACCACGAAACATCTTTCTTTTACACTTCATCCCACAAAGCATCCTAAGTTGGCCATCCGTTTTAAGCAAACCATATTCAAGTGGGATAATAAAGCTAATAGAAATGAGTTTCACCCACTCAAATGAAAGTGTAGATGGCAACCTTGGCAAAGGTGATTCCAAGGGTCTTGACAAAGCGTATTCAATTCTCCTCCTCCTTTTTCTAAGGATTTCCACCTCTTCGCAAGACTTCTCAATTATAATCCTTTGTTCAACAATTTTATCTAAACCTTTTCTCCTACTCAAGTCATAAATGGGACGATGAGAAAAATTTACCTCCACATTGCTTTCCATCTTGTGGGAGAAGATTCTTCATGCTCAAAGGATTCTTCACCACTAAGGTTTGATGCTTGATCTTCATCACCAAGGGAACTCACTTCTTGCTCTATCCCATCCAAGTCTTCATATAGAATATGCCTTGGAGGTTGTGCACATTCCTCCTTAGCATCAAATTCAATCATCTTGGAGGGGTTTTCTTCAATTCTATGTTCCCATGGAGGCTCCGCATCTCCTAAGTCTTCAACCACTTCTTCCTTGTCTTCAACAATCATAGCTTCCTCCAATTGTTCCAATACAAAGCAACTTCCCTTATTATCCTCCAATCTCTCATTCATGTTATGCTCTTCATTTGATTCTCCACATGTAGCCATGGGAGTTCCTTGAGTATTCAAGCATTGGGATGCTAACCGGCTTACCACCTTGTCTAAGGCGGCCGTGAATTGGTGCACATCCCTTTTCATCTCCTTTTGTCCTTGAACAAGAACATCAAGGATGTCATCCATTGGAGGTTGGGGTGGTTGGAAGGGTTCATCAATTTGGGGGAAAGATTCATAGTAGGAAGGTGGTTCTTCTTGGTAGAGTTATGGTGGTTCAATGTTTTCGATCCTTTCCACTTGTTGCACAACACACTCCATGGTTACTTGAAATTGATCCAATGCTTCCTTGAGACGATCCCTTGACTCTTGTTCCTCTTGGATATCATGAGTAGGATCATATGGCTCTTGGATTGATGGACATGAATATTCTTCGATGGGAGGTTGTGGTAGGAAGTGGTATTCATCTTGTGGTTGAAAATTTTCATACATTAGAGGTGGTTCATCTTGGTAATAATATGGAGGGGGTGGTTCTTGAAAATATTGATGTTGGAATAGTGGTGGCTCTATGTGTAGTTCATATGGCACATATGGTTGTTGTAATGGTGGATATGGATGAGGGTCATATGAAGGTGGTTGGTGAAAAGAGGCTTGTGAGTGTGGTAGGTGGCTATGTTGAGGGTATGGTGGTGGTTCTTGGAAGTCACAAGGGAACTCACCATAACCATTGGATTGGTATGCATCATAAAATGGCTCTTCTTCATAGTGCATAGGTGGAGGTTGTTGCCATGAAGATTGATCATATGCATATGGCTCCTCCCACCTTTGGTTATCCCATCCTTGATGCATATCTTCATTGTAGCTCCCATTTTCTACAACATAGTTGTAATCACACTCATAGCCAAAGTGAGAATTCATGGTAAAAAGAAAAAATAAAATTCAAAATCTAATAGCAAAATAATGAAACAAAGTCCTAAACTAGCAAAGACTAGCAAACAATCCAAAAATCAAACTATTCGCAATATTTACATATATACGATAACCAATAACATAACACCATTGCAATTCCCTGGCAACGGCGCCATTTTGATGATTGGACTTTTGTGTGGTTTAGAATTCACAATAAGTCTCGTCGTAATATAGTTTCTAACCTAATAAAAATCCTTTCATACAAAAATTTGTTTGTCACAAGTACAAACCCCTAAAATCTATAAACCGAAGTATTTAAACCTCGGGTCGTTCTCCCTAGGAATTGCAATAAAGTGTCTTGTTATTGGTTATGAGATATTTTGGGGTTTTTGGATAAGAAACATGAAAAGTAAATGGAAATGAAATTCAAATAACAAAAAGGCCTTGGCAAAGTTTGGTGGTCAAGGATCTCTATCCTAAAAATGAGTTGGATTGGGCCCACAAGGCTTTAGAATTCGCTGGCCACGTATTGCTTTAAGTGGATCATATGGCAACAACGATGCGTGTGTATATAGTGCACGTGCGCGTCACCATACGTATAGAAACTATGACAAATCTTATATTGTTTCGAAGCCCCAGATGTTAGCTTTTCAATGCAACTGAAATCGCATCATTTGGACCTCTGTAGCTCAAGTTATGGTTGTTTAAGTGCGAAGAGGTCGGCTTGACAGCTTTTGCGATTCCTTCATTTCTTCATGAGTTCTCCATTTTTTCATGCTTTTCGTTCATTCCCTTGATCCAATCTTTGCCTCCTAAATCTAAAATCACTTAACAAGCATATCAAGACATCTAATGGAATCAAGGTGAATTAGATTTAGCTATTTTAAGACCTAAAAACATGTTTTCACCCTTAAGCACAATTAAAGGAGAATTTATAAAACCACGCTATTTCATTGGATAAATGTGGGTAAAAGGTTATAAAATCCCCTAAATCAAGCACAAGATAAACCCTACAAATGGGGTTTATCAAAGGGATAAGGATCTTTTGGACAGGCTTTGTTGAGCTCGGTGCAGTCAACGTACATTCTCCACTTTCCATTTTATTTTTTCACAAATATGATGTTGGCTAGCCAGAGTGGGTATTTTTCTTCCCTTATGAAATCCTGCCTCTAACAAGGCCTATACTTGTTCTTCCACAACCTGCGCTCTTTTGGGGCCGATCTTTATGCGCCGCTGTTGGACAGGTCGGGATCTGGGGTACACGGCTAGTTTGTGGCACATTAGGTTTGGATCTATGCCGGACATGTCCGCGGACTTCCAGGCAAAGAGATCGGAATTTTTTCTCAGTAGTTCAATGAGTTGCTTCTTTAGTCCTTTGTCTAGGTTCATCCCTATGTTTGTCGTCTTCTCGGGGGTACTTCCGACCTGGATCTCCTCAGTTTCCCCCCCGGGCCGAAGGCGTAGCTCGTCGTGAGTTCGGGCCCCTCTAAGCTCAATGGTGTTGACCTCGTTTCCCCCAAGGCCGCCCCTCAAGCTCAGGCTTTCATTGTAACATCTCCTTGCAAGCTTCTGATCTCTTTTTACAGTAGCTATTCCTTCGGGGTTGGCGGACTTCATGCAGAGGTGCGGAGTAGAGACCACCGCAGCAAGTCGGTTCAGAGTTGCATGACCTGTGAGAGCGTTGTATGATGAGTTTACGTCAACTATGAGGTAGTCGATACTTAGTGTCCCTTACCGGGTGCCTTTCCCGAAGGTCGTGTGTAGTGAGATGTATCCTAGCGGTTGGATTGGGGTGTCCCTAATCCGAACAGGCTGTTGGGATATGCTTTAAGTTCTTTTTCTTCGAGCCCAAGTTAGTCGAAAGCAGTCTTGAATAGAATGTCGGCCGAGCTCCCCTGGTCGACCAAGGTCCTGATAAATCCCAATTTTGTGGTTTATATTGTGTAGAATTTGAGGGATTTTGTCAATATTTTCCTCACTTATTCACAAGAATTGCATGGTTTTGTGTTCTCTTCTTAATTGTGCTTCATGATGGAAAACATTCTTCTTTTGCCTTAAAATTGCCATATTTTGATCCTCTTTTATTACCATTCGATGCCGTGATGTGTTTCTTAAGTGATTCCAGAGTTTATAGGGCAAGAATGCCATAGAAGAGAGAAAGAAAGCATGCACAAGTGGAAGAAACATGAAGAATTGAATTTTGGGAAATTCAGCTTCGACACGCATGCGCACCTCACGCGCACGCGTGGGTGCAGAAAGTTGGGAATAGCACGCGAAGATAGGCACATCCGCGTGGATTAGCGAAATCTCCATTGACGCGCACGCGTGGATCGCGAAATTCCATCGACGCGCACGCATGCATGACGCGTACATGTGACAAGCTGCATGTGACTTCATTAAAAGAAATCATGCCTGGCAATTTCTGAGGCTCAACAGGCCCAAATTCAAGCTGGTTCTGCATGGAAAAGACCCAAGAATTCTAGGGGAAAAGGGGGGATCATTCATTACACACTTAGATACAATTTTAGCTAGTTTTTGGTTTTTGTTCTTCTAGAGGGAGAAACCTTTGTTCCTCTCTAGATCTAGTTTGATTTGATCTTCCCTTGTTGAATTCTGAATTGGATCTTGTTGATTTCTAGTTTTGATTACTTAATTTGAATTTCTTAGTATAATTTTGTTAGATCTTGTGTTAGATTTATGTTTTCTTGTCAATTGTTATTTTCTACCATTTTGTAAATCTTGTGGATCTTGAATTGGTTATGTTACATTGATCATTTCCATGATTAATTGTGTTGTTTGAGTGATTTTCCATTGATAATTGTTAGTGGGTACCTTTTAATTTCAATTTAATTGCATTTTGAATATGTCTTTTAGTAATGCTTACCATGTGTTTGATGAAATGTTTCGTTTGATTATGGAGTAGTTTTCTTTATTCTTGGTCCAGGCTAAGGGAATTGGGTAAATTTGAGTCATTGGGTCTAATAGATTTGATGATTTGAGAATCCTTAGTGGTCAATTTGATAACCATTGACACTAGCCTACTACTAAGATAATTGGTAGCTAGGTTAGACCTTATGGATTGATATTGACCAAGCCATTCAATATACTTCAAGTATAGAAGTAAACTTAATGAGTTTGGTTCCTCATAATTATCAAGATATGGTTATTAGACAAGGATAGTGATCCCAATTCCTACGCCTAGCCAAGAGTTGCTTTTATTAATCATATTTGAAACCTAAAAATTCCAATTGCTTTGTCTTAGTTATAGTTACTTGTTTAGTTCTAGAGTAGAATTATATTGGATGTTCTCTTATTAGTTTGGAATTGCTCATACCTTGCTTTAGTTACTTGAATTAGTTTCTTGCACTTTAAGATTTCTTGCTTGTTAAGTCTCTTAGTTTAATTTCTTGCTCTTGACTTGCAACCCCGGAATTCTAACCAATATTGACACACATGCTTGCCCATTCCTTGTGAGACGACCCGAGGTTTGAATATTTCGGTTACTTTTATTGGGGTTGAATTTGTGACAACCAATTCTTTAAAATTTGATTCGAGGATTATTTGTCGGTTGAGAGCTATACTTGCAACGTGAATATCTTGTGAAATTTTTTACCGACAGTAGTCCGCCCATCAAATTTTTGGCGCCGTTGTTTGGGAATGGTTGCAACGTATGCCTTGACATTGGTTATGTGAATATGTGAATATTGTAGATAGTTTACTTGCTTTCAATACTTAGTTGTAGTTTAGATTTTTTTTGTATATGTGTTATGACTCCCAAGTTTAATGACTTGGTCTCAACCGAACTCTAGCTTAGCCGAGTTTGACCATGAGATTGAAAGAACTTTGTTACACACTCGGCAAGCTAGATGGCGGTTGGACTATACGGCTAGTACTTCGGCCTCTCTTGAGGAGCATACCGAATCACTAGACGGTACCGAGAGTGACTTGGAGTCCGCTACTTCCTATTCTTCTGTTGGTACTACTAATACATCTTTGCATCCCACAGGTGAACTATACATGGCGGAGCCACGCTGGATCACTCTACATGAACAAGGAGTCCCGGACATCATACTTCTACCTTTGCAAACAAGGTATCCCAACCTTGATCCAAACTTTGAGTTGAAGAATAGCTTGATAAATCTATTCCCTAAATATCATGGGTTTTCGGGTCAAGACCCTATCCGACATCTGAGAGATTTTCAAGTTGCTTGTTCTACGGCTCGAAGACATGGAGCCGATGAGGTGGCTATTATGGTTTTTGCCTTTCCCTTCTCTCTTGAGGGGCAAGCAAAAACGTGGTTTTATTCACAACCGGATGAGATTGTGACCAATTGGGATTTCTTGATAAGAGAGTTTCTAGACAAATTATTTTAGCTGGAAAAGACTGACTACATTCGGAAGGAGATTTCGGGTATAATGCAAAAGGACCAAGAGAGTTTGTATGAGTATTGGACTCAGTTCAAGAGGCTATTGGAATCTTGTCCACACCATGGATTGGATACTCACTTGCTCATTAGTTACTTCACCGGAGGTCTTTGTGCGGAAGATAGAAGATTGCTCACTGCTTCTAGTGGTGGTTCCCTTTCCAAAAACAAGACGGCGGAAGAAGCTTGGAGCTTGATAAATGATGTTGCCGAGGCTACACAACATGTAAGGGTAAGAAGCAATCCCCTCAAGGGTGTGGTAGAAGCACCACCTTCTGAAGCAAGCTTAACCAAGGTTCTTGGGGATATGACCACCATCCTTATGGAGATGTATAAAGAGCAAAAGGCATTCTATTCCATCCAAGCCATCCAAGCTCCACCCCAAGTTGCTCAACTTGAAAGTCCTCCTTGAATTTGTGGTGTGTGCTCTAGCACCACATATTACACCGATCAATGTCACCAAATTCAAGAGGAGTACACCCTTGCCGTAGCCAATGTGAACTACAACAACCGTCCACCCTACCCCTCTCAAGGTCAAAACAACTACTCTCATGGCAATAATCACAATCAAGAGTGGAGGAATAATGCACAAGGGAGCAATCAAAATCAAAGATAGAACAACTCTTCTTCTCACTACAACAACAATCAACAATCCTCATCCTAATACCACCATAACAACAACCACCAAGCCAACCAAAATCATCACAACCAAAACCAAAACAACTACACCAAGTACCAAGCACCACATCAAAGACAACACTCCAACCAAGTTGATGAACTTAGAGCTACTCTGGAGAAACAAGAGGAGAATAACAAGGCTCAATTCAATACCTTGAGTGCACAATATGGTAGCATGAGTGCTCAATTAGCCAATCTCACCGACATGATTTCAAATTTATCCATGTCCTCCTCCAACAACAACACCAACCAACCCTCAAGCTCTTCTAATCTTCCATCTCAACCCTTTCCAAATCCAAAGGGCGGTCTCAACACCATCACTCTACGGTCGGGAACTACATTGGAAGAGATACCTCCTAGGGTCATGGAAGACATTCATGAGGAAGAAGTGGTTGTTGAAGCTCCACATGAAGAAGAGGAGGTAGACAAAAGGCATGAGGAAGAAGAAGCAAGCCTTAAAGAACCCAAGAGGAAAGCTATAGTGGATGAATCCATTCCTATCCCATTCCCGTCCATGGTGAAGAAAGCAAAGAAGACTCCGGAGTTTGATTTAAATATGCTTCAAGTGTTCAAGAAGGTCGAGGTAACCATACCCCTTCTTGATGCTATTCAACAAATTCCGAAGTATGCAAAATTTTTGAAGGACTTGTGTACACACAAGGATATGATAGGAGAGTTGGAGACATTATCCTTGGGTAGTTCCATTTCTTCCTTAATGAAGCCTATTCCAGAAAAATGTGGTGATCTTGGACCGTGTTTGGTGTCTTGTCGTATTGGTGGGTATACTTTTCATGATTGTATGTGTGATCTAGGGGCTTGCGTAAGCATCATGACGCTTTCTATTTTTGTGCGGTTGAACTTAGCTCCATTAAAGAAGTCGGCGGTGAAATTTACCTTAGCCGATAAAAGTGTGATCGTTGTGATGGGAATAGCAGAAGATGTACTCGTGGCAATCAAGGATTTAGTATTTTCAGTTGACTTTTACATCCTTGAAATGCCCCCAACAGAGAATAGAAGCACCTTCTCCGTTCTACTAGGTAGACCCTTCCTTAAGACCTCTAAATTCAAGCTAGATGCCATCACCGGCACATATTCCTTTGAGGTCAGAGACAAGACTATCAAGTTCAATTTGGAAGAAGCCATGAAACACCCTCCCAAAGAGCATTCCGTTCTCCGATGTGATGTAATCGATGAGGTGGTAGCGGAGGTACGAAGAGAAGACCACAACAAGTTGTGCTACCCTATTGTTGAAGAGACGGATGACCAAGAGGGTGAACAAGAGAAAGTTGTTGAGAACGAAATCCAGAAGCTTGATGAAAAGCAACCTCAACTTGAGGCAAAGAGTGAACTGAAGCCTCTTCCATCTCATTTGAAGTATGCTTTCTTAGAGGACAACCAAAGGTTTCCGGTCATTATTGCTAGTGAGCTTTCGAGTGAAGAAGAAGGAAAGCTCCTAGATGTTCTAAGAAAGTACAAGAGAGCAATTGGTTGGAGCCTGGCCGATATTGTGGGGATTGACCCCCGTAACTGCATGCATCGTATTTTTCTCCAAGAGGGAGCTTGGCCAGTTAGGCAACTGCAAAGAAGGCTCAACCCCACCATCCTTGATGTGGTGAAGAAGGAGGTTACTAGGCTACTTGATGCGGGTATCATATATCTGATTTCTGACAGTGAGTGGGTGAGCCCGGTCCAGGTTGTTCCCAAGAAATCGGGCATCACTGCGGTTAGAAAGGACGATAGTAAAGTGGTCACCAAGAGAGTGCAAAACGCTTGGCAAGTGTGCATCGATTATAGAAGGTTGAATGCCACTACAAGGAAGGACCACTACCCTTTGCCCTTTATTGATCAGATGTTGGATCAATTGGCGGGTAAATCCCATTATTGCTTTCTTGATGGCTTTACTGGTTACTTCTAGATTCACATTGCTCCTGAGGATCAGGAAAAGACCACATTCACTTGTCCTTTTGACACCTTTGCTTACAAAAGGATGCCATTTGGGCTATGCAATTCACCTGCTACTTTTCAGCGGTGTATGACAAGTGTCATTTCCGATCTGATGAAGAATTGTCTGGAAGTCTTTATGGATGACTTCAATATTTATGGAACTTCATTTGATTGTTGCTTAGGGAACTTGGCCAAAGTCTTAGCTAGATGTGTTGACACTAACCTTGTCTTAAATTTTAAAAAATGTCACTTCATGGTAAGACAAGGTATAGTGTTAGGACATGTAGTATCTAATGAAGGCATTTCTGTAGACCCAGCCAAGGTCGATGTTATCACCAATTTACCTCACCCCTCGTCTGTGAGGGAGGTCCGTTCCTTTTTGGGGTATGCAGGATTTTACAGGCGCTTTATCAAAGATTTCAGCAAGATTACTTTGCCATTGTCGCGCCTGCTCCAAAAGGATGTGGACTTTGAGTTTGACAGTGCATGTGTGAGTGTTTTTGAGGAGTTAAGGAGAGTTCTTACCACGGCGCTGATTGTGCGAGGCCCCAACTGGACGCAGCCATTCGAGATAATGTGCGATGCATCAAACCATGCTGTAGGTGCCGCGCTTGCACAGCGCGATGGTAAACTCCCTTATATCATTGCTTATTCTTCAAAAACATTGGATGCGGCACAATCCAACTATACCACTACAGAAAAAGAACTCCTAGCTATTGTTCATGCTTTAGAAAAATTCATATCTTATTTGCTAGGGTCCAAGATAGTAGTATACACGGATCATGCAGTTTTAAAGTACCTATTAACAAAGAATGAGTCAAAACCTAGGCTCATACATTGGATCTTGCTCTTGCAAGAGTTCGACATTGAGATTAGGGATTGAAGTGGGTCTCAAAATTTGGTTGCGGATCATTTGAGCCACCTTGAGAATCTGAAATATGACCCATTTCTGATCGATGACTCATTCCCATTGGAGAGTTTGCATGCTGTGTCGGATAGCTTTCCTTGGTTTGCACCAGTGACGAACTACTTGGATGCTAAGATCTTCCCTCCTAACTTTTCTAAACACCAAAGGGACAAGTTAAGGAGTGTTTTCAATTACTGCATTTGGGATGACCCTCAATTATGAAAGAGGGGAGTGGACCAAGTAATTCGAAGATGTGTCCCGGAATCTGAAATCCAACCCATTCTTGAAGCTTGCCATTCGTCCGAGTGTGGCGGTCACTTTGGCCCACAACGGACAGCTAAAAAGGTGTTGGATTGTGGATTCTGGTGGCCAACCTTATTCAAGGATGCTAATCGATTCTGTGTGTCGTGCCACAATGTCAGAAGTTAGGAAATACGTCCCAAAGGGATGAAATGCCTCAATCGTGAGCGACCAAGGTTCCCACTTTTGCAACAGGAAAGTAGAGGCATTGCTCAAGCGCTATGGGGTATTGCATAAGATTGCAACTGCTTATCACCCCCAAACCAACGGACAAGCGGAGGTGTCCAACCGGGAGATTAAGCGAATTTTGGAGAAAGTGGTGAATCCACAAAGGAATGATTGGAGCTTCCGGTTGGGAGATGCACTATGGGCGTATAGGACCTCCTACGAGACTCCATTGGGGATGAGTCCCTTCCGGATCGTCTATGGTAAGGCATGCCACCTTCCGGTGGAGATTGAGCATAAAGCCTATTGGGCGGTAAAGTAGTGTAACATGGATTTCACCAAGGCGGGTGTAGCCAGAAAATTGCAACTAGAGGAGCTTGAGTGTCTTAGAAACGAAGCATATGAGAATGCCTGGATCTACAAGGAAAAGACTAAGGCATTTCATGACCACCATATCCGGAAGAAGGATTTTCAAGAAGGTGATGAGGTTCTCCTATATAATTCGAGGCTTAGATTCACGCCTGGCAAGCTCCGTTCTAGATGAGAAGGACCCTTCAAGGTGAAGGAGGTATAGCCCTATGGAGAGGTGGAATTTTTTTATCCAAGAAGCGAGGCAACTTTCAACGTGAATGGATATAGAGTGAAGAAGTACCATGGCTACAAGTCCCCAAAAGAGCTAGAGGTGTTCCTGCTTACGGATGCACCTAGAGGAGGAGAAGCTTAAGCGACTGACCGTCCAACTTAAGGACGTTAAAGAAAATTGCTTGGTGGGAGACACCCCACTGTGGTAAGATTTTCCTTGTGTATACCTTCTTGCTTCTAGCTTTAGATTCTTGTGAATTTTGTGATTCTTGGTGTTGTTGAGTGCTTAGAAATGCTAGCTTTGTTGATTTTGTTGAATTGTTAGGATATTCATATAGGTTTCATTACTCTTGGTATGGATGAATTGTTAAAGTTAGAGAAAATGATTTGTTTTGAATATTGCATGAATTTGTGAGTGTTTTCTTGCTATCTAGCTTAAATAACTGCCAAGAATGTGTTAGAATAGCTATCTCTATGTTGTGTAAAAAAAAAAGAGGGATGCACGCGTAAGCATGCACGACGCGCGCACGTCCCTTACATTTTTGCAAGTCTGGGCATCTGACCCGAGAGTTGCGCGCCCAATGCGCAATCAATGTGTGAAACGCGCAGGGACCTACTCACGCGTACGCGTCAAGCGCGCCTGCGCGTCCTTTGCCCCCATCCCTGTCCATGCATACGCGCACATGACATGTACGCATCGGTTGGTCTGCATGCCATTCTTGGTACATTCGACCCGAGAGTTGCGCAAGCATTGCGCCCAACGCGCAACTCCTCGTCATGTGTGCATGCACTTGATGCTCACGCGTCGCTTTGCCATCATCCATTCCATGCGTGCGCGCACATGACATGTACGCGTGGGTCGCCCAGTACGCATTCCCTTATTACTTGGCACCCGAGACTTGCGCGAGTATTGCACAAGCATTGCGCGAAACGCGCAGTCATTCCACGCTTGCGCGCACTGTGACGCGTACGCATCCCTCGTCTGCTTCCCTACCCACGCGTACGTATGGGTGGCGCTCGCGCATCTCTCTCCTTTCCTTCATTCCACGCGTATGCGTGGTGTGCACGCGCACGTCGATCTTGCGATGCCAATAATGAACTAGTGCGCCATTTCTCCCTTCTTTCCTTTTTTCTTCCTTTCTTCTTCTTCTTCTTCTACTTTCTTCTTACCTCTTCACCATTTCTCTCGCCCACCACCACCGGCGACTTCACCCACCGGCGACCACCATTTTCGACGGTCCCATTTTCTCCCATTTTCTCTCCTCTTTTCTCTCTCTTCCCTCTTTTCCTTTCTCTTACTTGCACCTCATCTTCTCTACTCCTCCCAAGGTCATATTCTTTGCCATTCTTTTTGTTTTACTTTATGTCTTTCCTTATTAACTGCATGTCTTTATTTTTTCTTAATTTTCTTAGTTGCATTTTGTTAAATTCTCTCTTGTTTATTTGCTTCCCTCTTTTACTTTGCTATTTTCTGTGGGTATTGAATTTTGCTAATATCTCTAAAGTGGCGGAACTTGAAACAAAATTTTGGGGGGGCCAAATAGAAAATAATTGTCAAAATATTTTTTTATATGGACCTCATTTAAGATAAGCTTGTCTAATCTCATCTCTCTGGTTTGGGTGATACTGCCAAATTTAAAGTCCTTTTTCAAGATCTCGTTCTAAAAAGTTAAAGTTAAAGTCATCAGATATAACTTTTTGAACTTTTGAAGGTTATATCTTACTTTCTTCGTGATTCATTAAAGTAGAAGAACTATTTACATGTGTTGATATTGTAAAAGTTATATGTTCTCCTTCTTAAATATTAGCCTTCCTCTTAAAAAATGTATCAATTCTTTGATTTTTTATTATTATTTTATATAAAAATTTGAATATATATCCTGTAAAATATATAAAGAAGAAGTTAGAATGACAAATATTAAAATTTATAATATTTATTGAATTTTTTTATCAATTTATACAAATACAATAATATTAAGACTTATTGAATATTCTATTATTTTTTATCATATAAAAAATTAAATTAAATAAATAGTAAAATATAAAATTATATTAAATTAAATAGATAAAAGATATCTAATTTTTTATATTTGAACCTAAAGATAGAGAGAGTGTTGTTTATTGAACTTATTAGATACTTTAAGTCATAGTAAAGTATTTAAATCAATTGAACTATTTTTTATCTTTTGAAAAAATACTACTAAGTTTTTTATAAAAAGTTTGGGGGGGCCATGGCCACCCCTTGTCTGAACTAAGCTCCACCACTGTATCTCTTGCTTTGATAGGTTGATTTGTTATCTTGTGAATCCATTGTGATTATGTGATGTTGTTTGATGTTGGGTATCTCAATTTGGGTTATTGCACCTTTACATTTACTCATTTTGCCTATGGTTTGGATGTTGCACGCCAAGTGTTTGTTGAATTGCACCTATCACAATTGTAGCGAATTTTGACACTATGTTTTCACATTGGTGCTCTTCTATCAATACACTTTCCTTCTCATTGCACGTTGCACTCTTTGCACTTAATTCTTACCACTCATATATGCATACCTATGACTTACTTCATTAGGTCATATAGCAAAGATTGTATTCTTCTCCTCTCTAACTCCACTTTATTCCCTTTACATGCCTTAATGTCTTGGAGCTAGATTGGATATTTGAATTCTTCGCGCTTTTATCTTTCTTGCATATGTCATTTGGGGTTGTTAGCGATGCTTGAGTTTATTCTTCTCACGTCTTATTTGCATGACTTTTTCACTCTTGCATCCCATGCTAGTGCATTGCTCCATTTTCACTGGTTGTCTTGCTTGCATGTTACAGCTGTCATGTTTGCATGATACTTTTTCTTTTGCGGCATATTTTTTTTCACTAGCATGTTGTAATTCAAGTGTGGTCTTTTTGATTTTAATATCTTCTTTTTCCTCACCTTTTTTAGATGGCCATCAAAAAGGACAAGAAAAAAGCACAGAAGAAGCTGCCTTCCAAAAGGGCACCTCAAAAAGCCACCGCCAAAGTGCAACATACGCTCAAGGCCAAGCCTCTCCCCAATAAGGCGTGAAGCATCATTAAGATTGATGACCAAGAGAAGGACAACCCAGCGAGAAATTCCACTAGGTTTCCCAACCGCTATTACGAGCTAATGTTCCCCATCGTGATTGCACGGAATTACCATTCTGAACCCCTTCTCAACCCTCCAGGTCATGTAGTTCAGTTTATCATACCTCGCATTAAGCGATGGGGATGGGGCTTTCTCATGAGGAAACCACAAGAAGCTAATCTCTCGTGGGTGGTAGAGTTCTACACCAATTACTTCTCACCTTCTCTTCAGACTGTCTTCATGCGCTGGAAGAAAGTTCAGTTTTCGAGAAGGCTATTCAAGAAGTACTCCGAGTCCCACCCGTACCGGATGAGATAGATGGTTACCAAG
The DNA here is from genome assembly GCF_003086295.3 of Arachis hypogaea. Classification (NCBI taxonomy): domain Eukaryota; kingdom Viridiplantae; phylum Streptophyta; class Magnoliopsida; order Fabales; family Fabaceae; genus Arachis; species Arachis hypogaea. The sequence continues at coordinate 72,957,668 of NC_092055.1, forward strand.
AGACCCTCCGACAGCGCGATGACTTAGATTATGCTTTTGATTGGGATGCTGTCCGCCGGGTTATTGCCGAACCGGATGCATTTTAGACCCAAGGACACCTCAGGCCCCGACCCAAGGGCATTCTTGCGCGTTTTCTAACTATAGAGGCTCGAGCATGGACTCAAATCTTGTCTTATTATGTGTTTCCCGGCAATCACGAGACCTTGATCACCAAGGACTTCGCCTTGCTAGTTTGGTGTATACTCACAGAGTGGCCTGTCAACATTGCTCGCCTCATCCACCAAGCCATGGGTCATGTTCATGTCAAGGGTAACCTACCCTTCCCGGCCTTGGTGACAGTGTTAGTTGCTGCTGGTGGTGTTCCTCGAGAGACTAAAGATCGAAAAGCAATAAATCTGATAGAGGGTGACGTGGTTCCAACCAGAAAATATCTTCAGTCTCTGGCAGAACACAAGACCCTTTATATAGCTGCTCCCTCGGTTATTCCCACCACTTCTTCTACATCACAAGGATCTTCCCATCAAAGGCTTGAAGACCTCCACAAGAAGATAGATAGATATGAACGGCGGAACCAACGCCGGTATACTTACATAAAGAAGCTTTTGAGTTGTGTGACTCCTTCTGAGGAAGAACCGGAGATCTTCACATCCGCCTCGTACTTAAGTGAAAAAAGCACTCACGAACGGGATAGTGGAAGTTTGAACCCCGACCACCACTTGCGCCTTGCTAGTAGCACGGAGGACCGTGCTAATTCTTAAAGTGTGGGGAGGTCGTTCGACCGATCTCCGTGGGTAATAATCTCCTCTTTTCAAACACCCATGGACTTTATTTCTCTTTTGCTTTGTTAATTAGGACACCTTGCATGTTTAGTTAGTCTTTCTTGTTAGGACTACTTGGTTAGGGTGATGGTTTCTTTTTCAAGAAATTGTATTTTCAGGGTACCCTACCAATTTTGAAAAAAATTTTCGTGATAAACTTGCTTGAAGAATGTATTTTGGAACATAGTGTCTGAGCTAAGAACGCAAGCATGTGAGTTTTGAGCCTTATTGTGTGGTTATATCTTCTAACCACTTATTTCCCATTCTTGTGTGTATTATTCTCTCTCTATGATTGCAATCCTTGTTTTGTCTGATTCTATATATTCATTACTTTGTGTATGAATGCATTTACATGATTGAGGCCATTATTTCAATAGTCACTTTTCCCAAACAGCCTTAATCCTTTTATCTACCATTGTTAACTAATTTTGAGCCCATGATAAACCGTTTTTGTTTGTAAATAGAGCACATCAACACCCCTAAGTGAAAAACAATGAATGGCTCTGGATTTGGATCCTTGATTAGCTTAGGTGAGAAAGGGTGTGTATCATTCAAATGAGAGGGTGTACTTGGGAACTTGGATAAATGTAAAGGTATGTATTTGTATTCATAATTGAAAATTCTGGGATTGAGAACATACTCAGGTATTGAATGATTAAACCATATGCATTGACACTCTTGTACATGAAACCCCAAAAAGGGGACAAACAAAAGAAAAAAAATTTGTGTATATATGAGATGAAGGAAAAAGAATGTAAGAAAAAGAAATAGAAAAAAAAAACAGAAGAAACAAAAATATGGAAAAAGAAAGCAATAAAAAGGGGTCAAAAATGCTCCAAAGTAAAGTAACAATAACAATGCATATGGAATGTGAACTAAAGAGAATACATGAGTATATGAAAAGTGAAACCCATGGGTAGCTAGGTATTGTATTAGAATTATATAGGTTATTTTATGTGTTTAGTGAGATCTTAGGTTAATTGAGGATTCAAATTTTAAGCTCACTTAAACATATACACTTACCTTTACCCTAGCCCCATTACAACCCACGAATAAGACCTCATGATACTTGTATGCATGCATTGAGTAATTGTTGATTGTTAGATGAAAGACAAATCTTGGAAAGCATGATTAGGAGAGGATTGAGTGACGAATGGTGTGGGAAATCATGATTTACACTTTTTACAACTCCGCACAACTAACCAGCAAGTGCACTGGGTCGTCCAAGTAACAAACCTTACGGGAGTAAGGGTCGATCCCACAGAGATTGTCAGCTTGAGGCAAGCTATAGTCATCTTGTAAATCTTAGTCAGGCGGATTCAAATGGTTATAAGGTTTTGATAATTAAAAGATAAATAAAATAGAAAATAAAATAAAGGTACTTATGTAATTCATTGGTGGGAATTTTAGATAAGCGTTTGAAGATGCTTTGTTGCTTCTGAACCTCTGCTTTCCTATTGCCTTCTTCCAATCAGGCGTGCTCCCTTCCATGGCAAGCTGTATGATTCTCTCGGATGAAAAATACTAGGTACGATCTCTGCACGGCTAATCAACTGTCGGATTTCTCGTCTCGGATGAAAAATACCAAGTACAGCTACCGCACGGCTAATCATCTGTCGGTTCCCGCTAGCGTTGGAATAGGACCCTTGTCCTTTTGCACACTATCACTGCGCCCAACATTCGGAAGTTTGAAACTCGTCACAATCATCCCTTCCCAGATCCTACTCGGAATACCACAGACAAGGTTTAGACTTTCTGGATCTCAGGAATGGCTGCCAATTGGTTCTAGCCTCTACCATGAAGATCCTAATCTTACGGACTCAGTCCTTGTATTAGAGATCCAAGAGATACGCACTCAAGCTGTCACCCAATGACTACGATGAGCTCAGATAGAACAGAAGTGGTTGTCAGGCACGCGTTCATAGAATTGAGAATAATGATGAGTGTCACGGATCATATCATTCTCCAGATTGAAGTACGAGTGAGTATCTTAGAATAGAATCAAGCGTGATTGAATAGAAAACAGTAGTAATTGCATTAATTCATGAAGAACAGTAGAGCTCCACACCTTAATCTATGAGGTGTAGAAACTCCACCATAGAAAATACATAAGTGAAAAGAGGTCTAGGCATGGCCGTGTGGCCAGCCTCCCAAACGTAACATAAGATGATAATAGGTTCCAAAGACACGAATACAATAGTAAAAAGTGCTATTTATACTAAACTAGTTACTAGGGATTACAGAAAATAAGTAACTAAGTGCAGATAGTGCAGAAATCCACTTCCGGGGCCCACTTGGTGTGTTCTTGGGCTGAGCATTGAGCTTTTCACGTGCATAGGCCATTCTTGGAGTTAAACGCCAGCTTGGGTGCCAATTTGGGCGTTTTACGCCAGTTTTAGTGCTAGTTCTGGCGTTTTACGCCAGAAAGTTTTAGGCTGGCTTTTAGTGCCAGTTTGGGCCATTAAATCTCAGGGAAAGTATGAACTATTATATATTTCTGGAAAGCCCAGGATGTCTACTTTCTAACACAATTAAGAGCGCGTCAATTGGGCTTTTGTAGCTCCAAAAAATCTATTTTGAGTGCAGGAGGGTCAGTATCCAACAGCATCTGCAGTCCTTTTTCAGCCTCTGAATCAGATTTTTGCTCAGGTCCCTCAATTTCAGCCAAAAAATACCTGAAATTACAGAAAAATACACAAACTCATAGAAAAGTCCATAAATATGGTTTTTGCATAAAAACTAATAAAAATAAAATTAAAAGTAACTAAAATATGCTAAAAACTATGTAAAAATAATGCCAAAAAGGGTATAAATTATCCGCTCATCACAACACCAAACTTAAGTTGTTGCTTGTCCCCAAGCAACTAAAAACAAATAGGATAAAAAGAAGAGAAAATACAATAAATTCCAAACTTATCAATGAACTTAGTTCCAATTAGATGAGCGGAACTAGTAGCCTTTTTGCTTCTGAACAGTTTTGGCATCTCACTTTATCCTTTGAAGTTCAGAATGATTGGCATCCATAGGAACTCAGAATTCAGATAGTGTTATTGATTCTCTTAGTTCAGTATGTTGATTCTTGAATACAGCTACTTTATGAGTCTTTTCCGTGACCCAAAGCATTTTGTTTTCCAATATTACCACCGGATACATAAATGCAACAGACACATAACTGGGTGAATCTTTTCAGATTGTGACTCAGTTGTGCTAGAGTCCCCAGTTAGAGGTGCCTAGAGCTCTTAAGCACACTCTTTTTGCTTTGGACCACGACTTTAACTGCTCAGTCTCAAGCTTTTCACTTGACACCTTCATGCCACAAGCACATGGTTAGAGACAACTTGATTTAGCCGCTTAGGCCAGGATTTTATTCCTTTGGGCCCTCCTATCCATTAATGTTCAAAGCCTTGGATCCTTTTTACCCTTGCCTCTTAGTTTAAAGGGTTATTGGCTTTTTCTGCTTGCTTTTTCTTTTTCTTTCATTTTTTTCTTTATTTTTTCGCATTTTTTTCCATATTTTTTTGCAAGCTTTATTTTCATTGCTTTTTCTTGCTTCAAGAATCAATTTTATGATTTTTCAGATTATCAATAACATTTTCCTTTTTCATTATTCTTTCAAGAGCCAACAATTTTAACATTCATAAATAACAAATTCAAAAATATGCACTGTTCAAGCATTCATTCAGAAAACAAAAAGTATTGCCACCACATCAAAATAATTAAACTAATTTCAAGATAGAATTCAAAATTCATGTATTCCTTTTTCTTTTGCAATTAAAAACATTTTTCATTTAAGAAAGGTGATGGATTCATAGGACATTCATAGCTTTAAGACAGACACTTAAACACTAATGATCATGTAATAAAGACACAAACATAGACAAAACATAAAGCATATAATTCGAAAAACAGAAAAATAAAAACAAGGAAATTAAAGAACGGGTCCACCTTAGTGATGGCGGCTAGTTCTTCCTCTTGAAGATCTTATTGAGTGCTTGAGCTCCTCTATGTCTCTTCCTTGCCTTTGTTGCTCCTCTCTCATGGCCTTTTGGTCCTCTCTGATTTCATGGAGGATAATGGAGTGCTCTTGGTGCTCCATCCTTAGTTGTCCCATGTTGGAACTCAATTCTCCTAAGGAGGTGTTGATTTGCTCCCAATAGTTTTGCGGAGGAAAGTGCATCCCTTGAGGCATCTCAGGGATTTCTTGATGAGAAATTTCCTCATGCTCTTGTTGAGGTTCATGAGTGGGCTCTCTTGTTTGCTCCATCCTCTTCTTAGTGATTGGCTTGTCCTCATCAATGAGGATGTCTTCCTCTATGATAATTCCAGCTGAATTGTATAGGTTACAGATGAGATGAGGGAAGGCTAACCTTGCCAAAGTAGAGGACTTGTCCTCCACCTTGTAGAGTTCTACAGGTATGATCTCATGAACTTCTACTTCCTCTCCATTCATGATGCTATGGATCATGATAGCCCGGTCTATTATAACTTCAGACCAGTTACTAGTAGGAATAATAGAGCGTTGGATGAACTCCAACCATCCCCTAGCCACGAGTTTAAGGTCAAGCCTTCTTAATTGAACCGACTTGCCTCTTGAGTCTCTCTTCCATTGAGCTCCTTCCATACAGATGTCCATGAGGACTTGGTCCAACTTTTGATCAAAGTTGACCCTTCTAGTGAAAGGATGAGGATCTCCTCTCATCATTAGCAAGTTAAATGCCAACCTTACATTTTCCGGACTGATCATTGTTCTTAGTGATCCATGCATTAGCATAGAACTCTTGAACCATTAAGATTCTGACTTATTGGATAGGGTTGGTGAGAGTTTCCCAACCTCTTCTTCGAATCTCACGTCGGATCTCCGGATATTCACTCTTTTTGAGCATGAATGGGACATCGGGAATCACCCTTTTCTTGGCCACAACTTCATAGAAGTAGTCTTGATGGACCTTTGAGATGAATCTCTCCATCTCCCATGACTCGGAGGTGGAAGCAATTGCCTTCCCTTTCCTCTTTCTTGAGGTTTCTCCGGCCTTAGGTGCCATTGATGGTAATGGAAAAACACAAAATGTAGAGCTTTTTCCACACCAAACTTAAAAGGTTTGCTCGTCCTCGAGCAAAAGAAGAAAGAAAGGAGTAGAAGAAGAAGAAATGGAGGAGATGGAGGGGAGTAGTAGATTCGGCCAAGGGGGGTTAAGTGTGTATGAGGTGTGAATTTGAAGGTTGTAAGGAGGGGTATTTATAGGGTAAGAGAGAGAGGGAATTCAGTTATAAAGGGGTGGGTTTGGGAGGGAAATGGTTTGAATTTGAATGGTGAGGTAGGTGGGGTTTATGATGGATGAATGTGAGTAGTGAGGAGAATATGGGGAAGAGTGTTATGGAAAGGTGTAAAGAGTAGAGAAGAAGAGGTAGGGTATGTAGAGATCCTATGGGGTCCACAGATCCTGAGGTGTCAAGGAATTCTGCTCCCTACACTATTCTGGCATTCAAACGCCCTCTGTGTGCCAATTCTAGCGTTAAACGCCAGCTCTGCTACCTTTTCTGGTGTTAAACGCCAGTCTGCTGCCCCTTTCTGGCATTTAACGCCAGCCAGACACTCTTTTCTGGTGTTAAACACTAGTCTGTCTACCAATTCTGGCGTTTAACGCCAGCCAGACACCAGACACCCTTTTCTGGCGTTAAAAGCCCAGAGTGCTGCCCATTCTAGCTTTTAACGCCCAGAATGCTGCCAGACTGGGCGTTAAACGCCCATTCTGCTATCCTTACTGGTGTTTAAATGCTAGTAAGCCTGTCTTCCAGGGTGTATTGTTTTTTATGCTGTTTTTGATTTTGCTTTAATTCTGCAGCTGTTTTTATGACTTCACATGATCATCAACCTAAAGAAAACATAAAATGACAATGGAATATAAATAAATATAATTAAATAACATTGGATTGCCTCCCAATAAGTGCTTCTTTAATGTCAATAGCTTGACAGTGAGCTCTTAGAGAGCTTCACAGAGACTCAGAGCTTAATGGTGGCCTACCAACTCCAAACTTAGAAGTTGAGTGTGAGGGCTCTGTTTGACTTTGTATTGAGAGAACCTTTTCATGCTTCCTCTTCATGGTTACAGAAGAAGATCCTTGAGCCTTAAACACAAGGTAGTCCCCATTCAATTGAAGGACTAACTCTCCTCTGTCCACATCAATCACAGCCCTTGTTGTGGCTAGGAAGGGTCTTCCAAGGATGATGGATTCATCCTCATCCTTTCCAGTGTCTAGGATTATAAAATCAGTAGGGATGTACAGGCATTCAACCTTCACTAAGACATCCTCTACAAGTCCATAAGCTTGTTTTCTTGATTTGTCTTCCATCTCTAGTGAGATTCTTGCAGCTTGTACCTCAAAGATTCCTAGTTTCTCCATTACAGAGAGTGGCATGAGGTTTATTCCTAACCCCAGGTCACACAGAGCCTTCTCAAAGGTCATGGTGCTTATGGTACAGGGTATTAAGAACTTTCCAAGATCCGGTTTCTTCTGAGGTAATTTCAGTTGAACCAAGGCATTCAGTTCATTGATGAGCAATGGAGGTTCATCCTCCCAAGTCTCATTACCAAATAACTTGCCATTCAGCTTCATGATTGCTCCTAGGTACTGAGCAACTTGCTCTTCAATAATATCTTCATCCTCTTCAGAGGAAGAATACTCATCAGAGCTCATGAATGGCAACAGTAAGTTCAGTGGAATCTCTATGGTCTCTATATGAGCCTCAGATTCCTTTGGTTCCTTAATAGGGAATTCCTTAGTGGTCAGTGGACATCCATTGAGGTCTTCCTCACTGGAAATCACTACCTCTTCCTCCTCTATAGTTTCGGCCATGTTGGTTATATTTATGGCCTTGCACTCTCTCTTTGGATTCTCTTTTGTATTGCTTGGGAGAGTACTAGGAGGGATTTCAGTAACTCTTTTACTTAGTTGACCCACTTGTGCCTCCAAATTTCTGATGGAGGACCTTTTTTCAGTCATGAAACTTAGAGTGGTCTTAGATAGATCAGAGACTACGGCTGCTAAGTCAGAGAGGTTTTGCTTAGAATTCTCTATCTGTTGCTCAAAAGATGATGAAAAAGGCTTGCTATTGCCAAACCTATTTCTCCCACCATTATTATTAAAGCCTTGTTGAGGCTTCTATTGATCCTTCCATGAGAAATTAGGATGATTCCTCCATGAAGGATTATAGGTGTTTCCATAGGATTCTCCCATGTAATTCACCTCTTCCATTGCAGGATTCTCAAGGTCATAAGCTTCTCCTTCAGAGGAAGCTTCTTTAGTACTGCCGGATGCAGCTTGCATTCCAGTCAGATTCTGAGAAATCATATTGACTTGCTGAGTCAATATTTTGTTTTGAGCCAATATGGCATTCAAAGTATCAATCTCAAGAACACCTTTCTTCTGAGTCATCCCATTATTCACAAGATTTCTTTCAAAAGTATACATGAACTGGTTATTTGTAACCATCTCAATGAGTTTCTAAGCTTCTGCAGGTGTTTTCTTCAGATGAAGAGATCCACCAGCAGAGTGGTCTAATGACATCTTGAACAATTCAGACAGACAATTATAGAATATACATAAGATGCTCCATTCTGAAAGCATGTCAGAAGGACACTTTCTGATCAATTGCTTGTATCTTTCCCAAGCCTCATAGAGGGATTCACCTTCCTTCTGTCTGAAGGTTTGGACTTCCACTCTAGGCTTGCTCATCTTTTGAGGTGGAAAAAATTTGGGTTTAGGCTTTCTTTAGGTTGTGAGTCCAACCATATCCTAGCTCTGTCTCATACAGCAAAGGGGAAAAGCATAAGTCTGTAGACCTCAGGATTAACCCCATTGGTCTTAACAGTGTCACAGATTTGCAAGAATTCAGCTAAGAACTGATGAGGATCTTCCAATGAAAGTCCATGAAACTTGCAATTATGTTGCATTAGAGAAACTAATTGAGGCTTAAGCTCAAAGTTGTTTGCTCCAATTACAGGAATTGAGATGCTTCTTCCATAGAAGTCAGAAGTTGGTGCAGTAAAGTCACCAAGCATCTTCCTTACATCTCCACCATTGTTGTTATTTTCGGCTGCCATGTCTTCTTCTTTTTCGAAAATTTCTGTTAGGTCCTCTCCAGAGTTTTGTGCTTTAGCTTCTCTTAGCTTTCTCTTCAGAGTCCTTTCAGGTTCAGGATCAGCTTCAATAAGAATGTTCTTATCCTTGTTCCTGCTCATATGAAAAAGAAGAGAACAGAAAAAAAAGAGGAATCATCTATATCACAGTATAGAGATTCTTATGTGAGTAAAAGAATAGAAGAATAGAATGAAGAAGGGAGAAGAAGAAGAATTCAAACACAGAGAGAGGGAGATGGTTCGAATTATAAGTAGAAGAGAAGTGTTAGTAAATAAATAAAATAAATAGAAAGAGATTAGAAAGAGAGTGTGTATTCGAATTTTTAATTAAAAGAAAAGAAAAATATTTTTGTTTTTATTTTAATTATTGGTTAATACTTGAAAATTAAGAAAAGAAAAAAATAAAATTAGAATTTGAAACAATTAGTTAATGAAAGAGAATTTTGAAAAAATGGTTAGTGATTTTCAAAAATTAGAGAGAGAAAAGTAGTTAGGTGGTTTTGAAAAAGATAAGAAATAGTAAAACAACCACTTCCGTTCTATCTGAGCTCAACGTAGTCATTGGGGGACAGCCTGAGTGCGTATCTCTTGGGTATCTAATACACGGACCGAGTCCGTGAGATTAGTATCTTCGTGGTATAGGCTAGAACTAATTGGCAGCCATTCCTGAGATCCGGAAAGTCTAAACTTTGTCTGTGGTATTCCGAGTAGGATCTGGAAAAGGATGACTGTGACGAGCTTCAAACTTGCGAATGTTGGGCACAGTGACAGTGTGCAAAAAGATCAATGGATTCTATTCTGACGCTAGCGGGAACCGACAGATGATTAGCCATGTGGTAGTTGTGCCTGGTATTTTTCATCCGAGACAAAAAATCTGACAGTTGATTAGCCGTGTAGAAACCGTAGAGGACCATTTTCACTGAGAGGATCCTACAACTTGCCATGGAAGGGAGGACGCATGGTTGGAAGAAGGCAATAAGAAAGCAGAGGTTCAGAAGTGACAAAGCATCTCCAGACGCTTATCTGAAATTCCCTCCAATGAATTACATAAGTAACTTTATTTTATTTTATGCTTTATTTATCTTTTAATTATCAAAACCTCATAACCATTTGAATCCGCCTGACTGAGATTTACAAGATGACCATAGCTTGCTTTAAGCCAAAAATCTCTGTGGGATCGACCCTTACTCACGTAAGCTTTATTACTTGGACAACCCAGTGCACTTGCTGGTTAGTTGTGCGGAGTTGTGAAAAGTGTGAATCACGATTTCGCCCACCACAACACACCTTAATCTATGAGGTGTAGAAACTCCACCGTAGAAAATACATAAGTGAAAAGAGGTCTAGGCATAGCCATGTGGCCAGCCTCCCAAACATAACATAAGATGATAATAGGTTGCAAAGACACGAATACAATAGTAAAAAGTGCTATTTATACTAAACTAGTTACTAGGGATTACAAAAAATAAGTAACTAAGTGCAGATAGTGCAGAAATCCACTTCCGGGGCAAACTTGGTGTGTGCTTGGGCTGAGCATTGAGCTTTTCACGTGCATAGGCCATTCTTGGAGTTAAAGGCCAACTTGGGTGCCAGTTTGGGCGTTTTGCGCCAGTTTTAGTGCTAGTTCTGGCGTTTTATGCCAGAAAGTTTTAGGCTAGCTTTTAGCGTCAGTTTGGGCCATCAAATCTCGAACAAAGTATGGACTATTATATATTGCTTGAAAGCCCAAGATGTCCACTTTCCAACACAATTGAGAGCGCGCCAATTGAGCTTCTGTAGCTCCATAAAGTCCATTTCGAGTGCAGGAGGGTCAGAATCCAACAGCATTTGCAGTCCTTTTTCAGCCTCTGAATCAGATTTTTGCTCAAGTCCCTCAATTTCAGCCAGAAAATACCTGAAATTATAGAAAAACACACAAACTCATAGAAAAGTCCAGAAATGTGATTTTTGCATAAAAACTAATAAAAATATAATAAAAAGTAACTAAAACATGCTAAAAACTATGTAAAAATAATGCCAAACAGGGTATAAATTATCCGCTCTTCAACGAACCTTATACACTTGAGCGAATAGAACGGATACACTTTCAGTGAGGGTTCGATGCTCAAACCCTTGTTCCCAACTTTCACAAGCGTTCATCTAGCAAGTTATATGCACTTCATATTGATGTTCAAATTGGTAGGATTTATGGACTACATGTCATTTTCACCCTATATGTTCATATGTGTTCTTGGAGGATCGATTTACCCTTAACCAAGTAGGTAGATGTCTTTACATTAGTTGCATGCATTCATCTAGGTGATTTGCACTTCATGAACCCTTTCTTCCCATGGTTTTTGGTCTTTTTATTTTTAGCATGAGGACATGCTTGGTTTAAGTGTGGGGAGGTTTGATAAACCCCAATTTTGTGGTTTATATTGTGTAGAATTTGAGGGGTTTTGTCAATATTTCTCGCACTTATTCACAAGAATTGTATGGTTTTGTGTTCTCTTCTTAATAGTGCTTCATGATGGAAAACATGCTTCTTTTGCTTTAAAATTACCATATTTTGATCCTTTTTTATTACCATTCTATGTCGTGATGTGTTTGTTAAGTGATTCCAGAGTTTATAGGGCAAGAATGGCCTAGAAGAGAGAAAGAAAGCATGCACAAGTAGAAGGAACATGAAGAATTGAATTTTGGGGAATTCAGCTTCGACGCGCACGCACACCTCACGCGCACGCATGGCTACGGAAAGTTGGGAATGGCGCGTAAAGATTGGCGCATCCGCATGGATTAGCGAAATCTCCATCGACGGACATGCGTGGATCGCGAAATTCAATCGACACGCACGCATGCATGATGCGTACACGTGACAAGCTGCACGTGACCTCATTAAAAGAAATCGTGCCTCGCAATTTCTGAGGCTCAACAAGCCCAAATTCAAGCTAGTTCTTCATGGAAAAGACCCAAGAATTCTAGGGAGAAAGGGGGGGATCATTCATAACACACTTAGATACAATTTTAGCTAGTTTTTAGTTTTTGTTCTTCTAAAGGGAGAAACCATTGTTCCCCTCTAGATCTAGTTTGATTTGATCTTCCCTTGTTGAATTCTGAATTGGATCTTGTTGATTTCTAGTTTTGATTACTTAATTTGATTCCTTAGTATAATTTTGTTAGATCTTGTGTTAGATTTATGTTTTCTTGTCAATTGTCATTTTCTACCCATTTTGTGAATCTTGTGGATCTTGAATTGTTGATGTTACATTGATGATTTCCATGATTAATTGTGTTATTTGAGTGATTTTCCATTGATAATTGTTAGTGGGTACCTTTTAATTTCAATTTAATTGCATTTTGAATATGTCTTTTAGTAATGCTTACCATGTGTTTGATGAAATGTTTCGTTTGATTATGGAGTAGTTTTCTTTACTCTTGGTCTAGGCTAAGAGAATTGGGTAAACTTGAGTCATTGGGTCTAATGGATTTGATGATTTGAGAACCTTTAGTGGTCAATTTGATAACCATTGACACTAGCCTACTAGTAAGATAATTGGTAGCTAGGTTAGACTTTATGGATTGATGTTGACCAAGCCATTTAATATATTTCAAGTTTAGAAGTAAACTTAATGGGTTTGGTTCCTCATAATTATCAAGATATGGTTATTAGACAAGGATAGTGATCCTAATTCCTATGCCTAGCCAAGAGTTGCTTTTATTAATCATATTTAAAACACAAAAATTCCAATTGCTTTGTCTTAGTTATAGTTACTTGTTTAGTTCTAGAGTAGAATTATATTGGATGTTCTCTTATTAGTTTGGAATTGCTCATACCTTGCTTTAGTTAATTGAATTAGTTTCTTGCATTTTAAGATTTCTTGCTTGTTAAGTCTCTTACTTTAATTTCTTGCGCATGACTTGCAACCCCGGAATTCTAACCAATGTTGACGCATATGGTTGCCCATTCCTTGTGAGACGACCCGAGATTTGAATACTTCGGTTACTTTTATTGGGGTTGAACTTGTGACAACCAATTCCTTAAAATTTGATTTGAGGATTATTTGTCGGTTGAGAGCTATACTTGCAACGTGAATATCTTGTGAAATTTCTTACCGACGGTAGTCTGCCCATCAGGTCCGGTGTAGGTTTGTATTTGCTAGAATGATGGTGACTACCACCAGATCATCGTGCACTGGGGCTATCCCCTAGGCGTCTTCCCTGGTAAAGGAGATTGTGGGTAAGTCGGGGGCTGATCATTTTCTCCGACATGGTATACCTCCTTGAGGTGTCTTTTACGGGATGATTTTGAGATTCCCCCTCCTGCAAACCCTCCATTTATCATTTGAATATGTCGTTTTGGGGTGCGGAGAGGGCGTTCTGGCCGACCTCCCTCTTCATCCCTTCTTATCTTTCTCGGATCGTCCGATCTATCGGTGAGGTGCCAATTGAGTCATCTTTCCCAGGCCAACTTTTCTATGACATTTTTTAGGACATAGCATTCATTGGTAGGGTGTCCGTAGAGCTTGTGGTATTCACAGTATTTCGTCCGACCTCCTACTTTTTTATGCTTGATCAGACGGGGTGGTAGAATGTTTTTGGTGTGCATATTTCCCTGTAAATATCTACCAGGGAGAACCGTAGAGGGGTGTAATTGTGATATTTTCTGGGCTTCTCAATGCTTGATTCCTCCTTTTTCTTAGGTTCTCGCACTCTATCTCGGGATTGGTAAGAGGAGTTAGTTTTTGCGGGATCCCCTAATCAGGAGTTTTCTTCCATGTTAATGTATTTTTCCGCCCGCTCCAGCACAACATTCAAGGAGGCCGGGTGTCTCTTTGGATATGGATTGGCTGAATGGTCCTTCCCTTAGGCCGTTAATTAGCCCCATGATGGCTGCTTCAGTGGGGAGACTTTGAATTTCTTGACAGACTTTGTTGAATCTTTCCATGTATTCTCAGAGGCTTTCCCTATCTCCTTGCTTGATCCCCAGTAGACTCGGGGCGTGTTTGGTTTTGTCCTTTCGAATAAGGAACCTGGCTAGAAATTTCTTGGTGAGGTCGTCGAAGCTGGCAACTGACTTGGAGGGTATCCTGTCAAATCACTTTATACCTATCTTGGTGAGGGTGGTGTGAAAAGCTTTGTAACGGGTTACGTCGGAGGCCTCGGTGAGGTACATCCGGCTCCTAAAGTTGCTGAGGTGGTGGCTTGAGTCAGACGTCCCATCATAGAGATCCATGTTGGGAGGCTCGAAGTTCTTGGGAACCTTTGCTTTCATGATTTCTTCTGTGAATGGGTCTTGTTCTTTAGAGGAACTAGTCTCGTGGTCTGTTCGTGTGGTGCAAGTTCGAAGGTCGGCTTCGAGCTTTTGGAGCTTCTCCTCTAGCTCTCGGCGTCGTCTTACTTCTCTTCTTAAATCTCGCTCGGCTTCCCGTTGGCGCTCGGCCTCGCCCTCGAGCTGTTTCAAACGATCTTGTTGCCCGTGAACCACATCCAGTATGTCTGTAGTCTGGGGGTGCTTTTCTCCTTCAGGGTGTCGTGCGTCCGAGTGGGTTTTCTTTGGATTGGAGTTTACGAAGGTAGTTTTTCTGTGATATGGTGGTGAGGGGAGTTCGACGTTATGGTCTTCTGTCTGCGCCCCCTCTCCTTATTCGGAAGCAATGCATCCGTCCTCTGGTTGGTGGTCCGCCATGGTGTGGGGGTAACTTCCAGGGTCCCCAGCAACGGCGCCAATACTCCGAGAGTTACCTGAAACGTTGAGTTCAGGTCGGACGTGTGGTCTGGGTTCTCTTCGGTGGCTGGCGTCCGATCTATTAGTGTGGAAATACTGCCTTTCTGAGCTCCTTGCGAGGGATTGGGAGGTCGTACCTACAAGAGACTCCGACGCTAAAGTTAGCGAGGGCTTTAAACAGGTTTTTAGTAGAATTAGAGTATGAGTTATACCTGGGAGCTCAAGTGTATTTATAGTGGAATTGATGACCTTTCTTAGGGGGAAGATCCTTTTCTTATCTTATATCTTTCTAGTAGGATCTTTATCTTAGGTAACTGCCTTCTAGTCGGCGGTAACCTTGTTGCATTGGGCCTCATTGGGCCTGCAGGTCGACATCCGACCTCTTGGAAGAGGTCAGTAGAAGTAGGAGGGCTCTCCTCGTAGGTCGGCCCTTTTGTCCTTTCTCGGCCCGGACCCTGTTCTCGGGTCAGGGTATGAACAATCACTATTAAGATTTTCTTGCTTTCTAGTTAGTTGTTTATTTTAGTATTTTATGTTTATTTCAATAAAAGATGTCTTATGTGTCACTTGCTGAGCTTAAACATAAATCAAAAGAAAAAAAAGTTGTATAATGCATGAGATTTTGAGTTATATATTGCATAATTCTAGTTGCTTTAATGTGGTGGCACCATCTCTAGTTCTGAAAGTACGAATTAATTTTGCATATATGATATTGGAGATGAGTATATTAGTTCTTGAGGAACAGGAACTTAGAAAAGTATTATTGATTCTCTAAAATAAGAAAAAGATTGCTTCTTGAAACAAAATAAACAGCAAAAAGAATTGAAAAGAAAAGAAAAAAATCAAAAGAAAAAGGTCCAAGGCTTTGAGCATCAATGGTTAGGAGTGTTGAAATTGATCTAAAGCTCAAAAATGTGGTTTTCCCTAACTGTTCATACCCTGGGTTAAGCTATGCGACCTGGGCTGAGTGAAGACAAAGCGATCGACCTCCTCAGGACAGGTCACCCGACCTCTTCTTTAAAGAGTTCGGCCAAATCACCACAAGAAGCCCAAGCAGGCCCAAACAAAGGAACATAGCCCAATCTAAAGGCAGCTAAAACCTAGAAATATAAAAGGCGGTTCCCCTTAGAGATAAGATGACTTCACTTAAAGATAAGATAAGATAACTAACTTATCTTATCTAGAAAGGTCAGTCCACACTACTATAAATACACTTGAGCACCCACGTATAACTCATACTCTGATTCTACATAAAATACCTGCTAAATGTCCATGCTAACTTAAGCATCAGAGTCTCTTGCAGGTACCACCACCCTCTGATGATGAAGGATTAACAGCACCACCAAGTCCAATAAGTCAGACACGTCAACTCTGGCCACCACCGCAGCTCTCGACCGAGATCGACCTACAGTTTCAGGTAACCCTCGGAACACTGGCACCGTTACCGGGGACCCTAGAAGTCATCCCATCCTTATGACGGACAACCTTGACAACGATCACAACTCTGGTTTGGAAGAAAGAACCCTGCTTAAAAATACGGAGGTCACATCAAAAGATGCACCTCAAAACAAGGGGGATAAACAACCCTCCAACACAGAAATTTTGAAAGCTATCCAAGAACAACAAGATCATCTCAAACAGCTCGAACAAGAGGCTGAACATCAATGGGAGGCTGAAAGAGACCTCCTAAGAGAAGCTAGACGTCACCGAGAGCTAGAGGACAAGCTCGCAAAACTCAAAGCAGATCTCAAGACCAGAACTGCTAATCCCAACCATGAATAACTCCCACAAATACCAAGTTCCTTCACCAAAGAGATTATGAAAGCTAAAGTCCCAAAGGATTTAAACGCTCCCGACATGACTTCATACGACGGTACCTCGGTGCCAAGCCATCATCTCAGCAATTTCAAAAGCAGAATGTATCTCACTGACGCCTCGGATGGCGTTTGGTGTAAAGCCTTCCCGACTACCCTCACAAAGACAACAATAAAGTGGTTCGACAGTTTGCCTCCTAGATCCATCACAAGTTTTGACGACTTAGCCAAAAAATTCCTTGCCAGATTCTCCATCCAAAAGGACAAAGCCAAACACGCCCCGAGCCTGTTAGGGATCAAGCAAGGATATCGGGAAAGTCTTCGCAACTACATGGAAAGATTCAACAAAGCGTGCCTGGACATACAAAGTCTGCCAACTGAAGCAGCCATCATGGGTCTCATCAATGGTCTGCGAGAAGGACCTTGTAGTCACTCAATATCAAAAAAGCATCCAACATCTCTGAACGAGGTACAAGAAAGGGCAGAAAAGTATATTAATATGGAGGAGAATTCTCGATTAGGAGAAACCTCAAAACCTGGATTCTCCTACCCCTCTCGGGACAAGGATAAAGAGTCCAAGAAAAAAGAAGATCAACCTAGTGAGAAGTCTAGAAAATACCACAATTACACCCCTCTTCGTGTGTCTCTTGTGGATGTTTACCGAGAAGTATGCAACACTGAGAAGATCCCACCACCCCGCCCAATCAAAAGCAAAAAAGGAAGGGGAAGTCAGACAGAGTACTGCGAATATCACCGAATCTATGGATACCCCACCAACGAATGCTACGACCTAAAGAACGTCTTAGAGAAGCTAGCCTGGGAAGGAAGACTAAACAGGTTCTTGGCCAACAAAACTGACGAACCGAGGAAGAGAAGACGGGACGAAGATGTCGGACGGGTTGAACGACCACCCCACACTCCTGAGAGACATGTTCATATGATAAATGGAGGATTCACAGGAGGAAGATCTCTAAATCATCTCACAAAAGACACCTTAAAGAGGTATATCATGTTGGGGAAGAAGAGAGGTCATCCGACCTCCCCACAATTACCTTTACCCAAGAAGATGCAATAGGCATCATCCCAAGGACATGATGATCCCATGGTCATCACTATCATATTGGCCAATGCTAATCTCCACAGAACACTAGTAGACCAAGGAAGCTCCGTGGATATCTTGTTCAAATCCGCCTTCGACAAACTCGGTTTGCAAGATAAAGAGCTCAGAGCATACCCGAATAGTTTGTTCGGACTAGGAGATACTCCAATCCAACCACTTGGATATATCTCACTACACACAACCTTTGGAAAGGGAACCCAGTCAAGGACACTAAACATAGACTACATCGTAGTCGACGTGAGCTCAGCTTACAACGCCCTAATAGGTCGGACAACACTGAACCAGCTCGCCGTAGTGGTTTTGACTCCACATCTGTGCATGAAGTTTCCAACTACGAAAGGGATCCCCACGATAAAAGGAGATCAAAAAATTGTGCGACGCTGTTACAATGAAAGTCTAAACCTTAAAGGCAACCCCAAAGGAGAGGAAGTCAACACTATTGAACTCGAGGGAGTTCGAGCTCGTGAGGAACTTCGTCCACAACCTGAAGGCGAGACTGAAGAGGTCCAAATCGGTGATGCCCGGGATAAGACGACAAATATCGGGGCAACCTTAAAGGGAGATTTAAACGAATCTCTGATACAATTCCTAAAGGATAATACCGATCTCTTTGCGTGGAAGGCCGCAGACATGCTGGGCATAGATCCCAAACTAATATGCCACAAACTGGCGGTATACCCAGGATCTCGGCCAGTGCAACAGAAGCGTAGGAAACTCGGACCGAAAAAGTCCCAAGCTATGGAAGAATAGGTACAAGCTTTACTGGAGGCAGGGTTCATAAGGGAGGTCAAATACCCACTATGGCTAGCCAACGTGGTCTTGGTAAAAAAGTCAAATGGGAAGTGGCGGATGTGCACTGACTACACTGATCTCAACAGAGCTTGCCCAAAAGATCCCTACCCACTCCCAAGTATAGACACTCTAGTGGACGCATCTTCTGGATACAAATATCTCTCCTTCATGGATGCTTATTCAGGATACAATCAAATCCCAATGTATCCACCCGACCAAGAAAAGACCTTGTTCGTAACCCCAAAAGCAAACTACTACTATATCGTCATGCCATTTTGGCTCAAAAATGCAGGAGCTACCTACCAAAGATTGATGAACAAAGTCTTTGCAGACCATATTGGCAAATTAATGGAGGTTTACGTAGACGATGATGAGCGGATAATTTATACGCTTTTTAGCATTGCTTTTAGGTGGTTTTTAGTATGATTTAGTTATTTTTTAGTATATAATTATTAGTTTTTAAATAAAAATCATATTTCATGACTTTACTATGAGTTTGTGTATTTTTCTATGATTTCAGGTATTTTCTGGCTAAAATTGAGGGACTTGAGCAAAAATCTGATTCAGAGGCTGAAAAAGGACTGTAGATGTTGTTGGATTCTGACCTCACTGCACTCGAAGTGGATTTTATGGAGCTACAGAAGCCCAATTGGTGCGCTCTCAATTGTGTTGGAAAGTAGACATTTTCAAAGTCAGCCCAAGGAATTCTGGCATAAAATGCCCAAACTGGCACCAGAATTGGAGTTAAACGCCCAAACTGGCACCAAAGCTGGCGTTTAACTCTAAGAACAGCCTAAGCACGAAAAAGCTTCAATGCTCAGCCCAAGCACACACCAAGTGGGCCCCGGAAGTGGATTTCTGCATCATTTACTTATTTTTGTAAACCCTAGACCATTAGTTCATTATAAATAGGACCTTTTACTATTGTATTTTCATCTTGGAATATCTTTTAATCATGTTTTGATGATTGAACCCTCTTTGGGAGGCTGGCCATTCGGCCATGCCTAGACCTTCTTTCACTTATGTATTTTTTATGGTGGAATTTCTACACCCCATAGATTAAGGTGTGGAGCTCTGCTGTTCTTCCTGAATTAATATATGTACTATTGTTTTTCCCTTCAATTCATGCCTACTTCTTCTCTAAGATATCCACTAGCACTTCAACCTGATGAATGTGATGATCTGTGACACTCATCATCATTCTCACCTATGAGCGCGTGCCTGACAACCACCTCTGTTCTATCTGCAATAGCTTGAGTGCGTATCTCTTGGATTTTTAATCTAAGATAAGAATCTTCGTGGTATAGGCTAGAATTATTGGCAGCCATTCCTGGGATCCGAAAAGTCTAAACCTTGTCTGTGGTATTACTTGAACAACCCAGTGCACTTGCTGGTTAGTTGTGCAGAGTTGTGAAAAAGAGTTGAGATTACAATTGTGCGTACCAAGTTGTTGGCGCTGTTGAGATCACAATTTTGTGCACCAGACGATATGCTGGTAAAAACACAAAGTGAGGAATCCTTGTTGCCCGACCTAACTAAAGTGTTCGACACCATCAGAAAGCATGGAATGCGACTTAATCCCGCAAAATGCACCTTTGCGGTAGAAGCTGACAAATTCTTGGGCTTCATTCTCACGGAAAGAGGAATCGAGGCGAACCCAGATAAATGTCAGGCTATACTCGACATGAAAAGCCCAACTTGCGTCAAACAAGTACAACAGCTCAACGCAAGACTTACAGCCCTGTCCAGGTTTCTAGCCGGCTCAGCCATCAGATATCTTCCCTTTTACGCCATATTAAGGAAAGAAAAGAGGTTTGAGTGGACAACAGAGTATGATCAAGCCTTCCAAGATTTCAAAAAAATTTTGGGACAACCACTAGTTCTTACCCGACCACGAGAAGGAGAAGTACTCATATTATACCTCGCAGTGGGAAATCGAGCGGTCGCTTCAGCATTTGTCAGAGAAAATGAGGGTGAGCAGCAACCCATCTACTTCATCAGCAAAGCTTTACAAGGGGATGAACTATCAAAAGATAGAAAAGTTTACCTACACACTCATACTCACTTTTCGACGACTTCGGCCGTACTTTCAAGCGCATACTATCAAGGTTCGGACCAACCAGCCCATAAAAGGCATCATACAGAAGACAGACTTAGCAGGAAGAATCTTGCAATGGGCGATCGAGTTGTCCGAATTAGATCTTCAATATGAAGCACGGACAGCCATCAAATCACAGTACCTAGCTGACTTCATTGCCGAGTATACTAATACCCCGGGAACTCCCACAAGATGGAATCTCTACGTGGATGGCTCTTCAAACAAAACCGAGAGTGGCGTAGGTGTGATAATAGAAAGCGATCAGCGAACCCAAATCGAACTCTCACTAAAGTTTGAATTCCCTTCTTCAAATAATCAAGCTAAATATGAGGCATTACTGGCTGGTTTGAGGCTGGCTAAGGAGGTAGGAGTCCAAAAGCTCACCATCTTCAGTGATTCACAAGTAGTTACCTCACAAATAGAAGGGAGCTACCAAGCTAAGGACCCTACCATAAAGAAATATCTCGTCAAAACTAGAGAACAGCTCGGATAGATCAGGGAATATGAGGTCCAATATATACCTCGAGAACAGAATGCTCGGGCGGATGCACTCTCAAAACTAGCCAGCACCAAACCAGGGGGCAATAATAGAAGCCTCATCCAGGAAACATTACAAAGCCCATCAATCACAGAGGAAGAAAGGGCCCTAGCCATATCTGGTCTGGATCAAGGGTGGATGATCCCCATTATCAACTACCTCAAGACAGAGACACTCCCCACAGATAAGAAAGAGGCAAAGAAGTTGATACGAGAAGCACATTACTACACTACGATGGGCGACATCTTATATAGGAGAGGGATCTCAACACCCTTTCTAAAATGTGTACCGACTTCCAATACAAGGGAAGTCCTGGAGGAAGTACACAGTGGCATGTGTGGCAACCACTTGGGGGCACGAGCTCTTTCCAAAAAGATACTCCGAGCTGGATTCTTCTGGCCAACCTTACACAAAGAAGCGACAGAGTTCGTCAAGACAAGCCCACCATGTCAGAAGCATGCTAACTTCCACATCGCTCCACCAGAAGAGCTCATCAGTGTAACGTCACCCTGGCCGTTCATAAAATGGGGGCTAGACCTCCTCGGACCCTTTCCCCAAGGGTCAGGACAAGTCAAGTTCCTCATTGTAGGAGTGGACTATTTCACAAAATGGATTGAGGCAGAGCCCCTAGCCAATGCCACCGCTCAAAGAAGTCAGAAATTTCTATACAGGAACATTATTACAAGGTTTGGGGTCCCTTACTCCATCACCACAGATAATGGCACTCAATTTACTGATACAGGTTTTAGGAACTTGGTGGCTGACTTGAAAATAAAGCACCAATTCACATCCGTAGAATACCCACAAGCTAACAGACAGGTAGAAGCTGCCAACAAAGTCATACTAGCCGGGTTAAAATGGAGACTACAGGGTGTAAAGAGAGCTTGGGCCGAAGAGCTCCCACATGTTCTATGGGCATGTCGGACAACTCCGCACTCTACCACAGGAGAATCACCCTTCCGACTTGCTTACGGAATGGAGGCAACGATCCCAGTGAAGATAGAGGAAGGATCTCCTAGAATGATCCTCTACAATGAAGAGATCAACTCCCAAAATCAAACGGAAGAACTCGACCTACTATCCGAGGTCCGAGAAAGAGCTAGGCTTAGAGAGGAAGCATTAAAGCGTCGAATGGCTTCAAGGTACAACCGGAAGGTAGTCAAGTGAAGTTTTGCCATCAACGATGTCATCCTAATCCGAAATGACACCAGAGCAGGACGATCAGGAGAAGAGAAGCTAGCAGCTAATTGGAAAAGGCCTTACTGAGTTATAGAGGTATTGGGAAAAGGCTACTACAAGGTGTCCAACCTCGAAGGGCGAGAGCTACCAAGGTCATGGCATGCATGTAATCTGAGAAGGTACTACAGTTAGAAAGTGGTAAAGACCCAAGGATCACCTCGACCAAAGCAGAGAGTGGGCAAAACCAGAAATGATCAAAAGAGGTCGGACAAGCAGAAGAACCAACTCTCTATAAAAATTTGCAAAGGTTGCAAAAGAACGATCAACATATCAAAAGAAACACAGCTATCATTAAAGACTCAGAAGGCGACCTGAAAGAGGGCCCCAAGAGTTCAAAGTATTTTGTTTTTCTACTTATAAAGTTGCATAGAAGCGACCAAAAATCAAGGGAGCCAAACCATAGACAATTTACAAAAAATAGAGTTCAAAAGCCCACAAATCAGGCTGTACAGATAAAACAAAGAAATCATAAGGGGTTCAAAGTTTCCCCAGTAGTAGCATCGGTGGCTGAAGGAGGAGGAATGATCTTCATGGGAGTGGCGTCGACAGTCATCCTCAGCAGGTTCGGAATGGTCGACCTCAGCAGAAAGATTTGAAGAAGTCGTGGCTACAGAAGCTTTGGCTGGTGGTGCAGGAGGAGGCCCGTCATCTTCATCATCTGGAGCAGGCACTATCTTGCCATCCTCCACCACATTGTCCAGGCTGAAGAGAGTGAGGTCGAGTTCAGAAGCGAGAAATCAGACCTGTGCCTGTAAGTTTTCATAAGCACCCGTCACGGTATCTACAAGATGACCCTGGAGATCGGTGTAATCTGCACGGGCAGAATCAAGCCTCTCCCTCGGCTCCAACACTTCGGCATAAGTGCGGGTGTAACTCTCCTTGTGTTTCTTTGCCACCTCCTCTGCCAAGTTTGCAGCCGCCTCAGCCCTGGTAGCCCGGGACTTTTCCTTCTCCAAATCCAACTCCAGCTTAATTACCCTAGCATCAAGCTCATCCTTCACCCCCTTGATTCTATCAAAATCCGATTTAGCATCCTCCAGAAAAGCCTTAGTCGCATAGACTGGGGAACCCTGAATAGTACGAAATAGAGCTGCTCTCATATGGGCCATCCGAATACTGTTACTGGTAATAAAATTTAAGTGATGAAGGTTTGACACATCATCCATTGGAAGTCGACCATAAGGAGCAATTTGATTATCAACAAACCCCACAGCATCAAAATCAGAGGCATCCAAGTCATAAGGATCCACAGTCTTCTGTTTTTTAGGAGGAGAACCAGTAGTAGGAGAAGAGACAGCACCAGAGGTTGACTGGAGAGGAGCAGAAGGAACCACATGAACCTGAGGAGTTAGGATGATTTTCCTCAGCCCAGAAGTGTTTGAGGTCGGTCTCTTCGGTGAAACTGGGGTAGATCCTTCTCCAGAAAGCCTTCGCAGAGATGTTTTGAGCAACTGTTGCTTTCTTAGCCCGATGGAAGTGTTTCATGGAGTCCATGGATTTCACCATCTCTGCAAAATAGAAATCATGAAAAAAAGTCACAAACAGAAAGAGGAAAATTCAACCACAAAATAAGACTATAAAGAAGTCGGCCACTACCCAATTCAGCACGAAGAAGGGAAGTATCTCCTAGGAACTTCTTCGTGTCAAGATGAGGGGGCTCGCCCCAGTTCTCCTCTAATACATTCACAAAGTCCTGCTCGACCTCATCCAGACTTTTCCAAGAATATCAAACTGCTACTACATTCTTCTCCCAGCATAATGGGAAGGTGGGCTTATTGTTCTCATCCAAGAAAAAAGGATGAACACCCTCAACAACTCGGATCTTGAAATAGTAGTTCTTAAAATCCCTAAAGGACTCATCATACATAGAAAACACTTTCTTTCCTTGGGTAACTCGGAAAGAAACCCAAGAAGCTTTCTTCTTAGCTGCCCCAGACTTCGTCAACACAAAAAGATAAAGAAAAAGAGTTTGGGTAGTGTTCATACCCTGGGTCGAGCTATCCGACCTGGGGTGATCAAGGACAAAGCAACCGACCTCTTCAAGTTAGTACAACCGACCTCTTCTTTAAAGAGTTTGGCAAATCGCTACAAGGGTCCAAGTAGGCCCAAACTAAGGGACATAGCCCAATCTAAAGGCAACTAAAGCCTAGAAAGATAGAGGCGGTTCCCCTTAGAGATAAGATGACCTCACTTAAAGATAAGATAAGATAACTAACTTATCTTATCTAGAAAGGTCAGCCCACACTACTATAAATATATTGGAGCACCCAAGTATAACTCATACTCTGATTCTACTAAAACCTGCTTAAAGCCCATGCTAACTTAAGCATCCGAGTCTCTTGCAGGTACCACTACCCTCCGGTGACGAAGGATCAGCAGCATCTCCAGCTCCACCAGTTCTATCAGGTCGGACACGACAGCTCCGGCCATCAGATCCAACAGGTCGAACACAACAGCTCTGGCCACCAGATCCAACAAGTCGGACACGATAGCTCCGGCCACAACAGCAGATCTCATCTGAGATTGACCTTCAGTTTCAGGTAACCCTCGAAACATTGGCGCCGTTTCCGAGGAACCTAGAAGCCATCCCATCATCATGGCGGACAACCTTGACAATGATCACAACTCCAGTTTGGAAGAAAGAACTCCGCTTAAAAACACGGATGCCGCATCAAAAGATGTGCCTCAAAATAAGGGGGATAAACAGCCCTCCAACACAAACATAGAAATCTTAGAAGCTATTAGAGAACAATAGGATCGCCTCAAACAGCTCGAACAGGAGATTGAACATCAACGAGAGGCTGAAAGAGATGTCCGAAGAGAAACTAGGTGCTGTCGAGAACTAGAGAACAAGCTCGCAAAACTAGAAGCTGACCTCAAGACCAGAACTGCTCACCCCAATGACGAAGATAATTCCCACAAAGACCAATATCCCTTCACCAAAGAGATCATGAAAGCCAAGGTTCCAAAAGATTTTAAAGCTCCCGACATGACTTCGTACGACGGCACCTCGGATCCAAGCCATCATCTTAGCAACTTCAGAAGCAGAATGTATCTCACTGATGCCTCGGACGCTGTTCGATGCAAAGCCTTCCCGACAACCCTAACAAAAACAGCAATAAAGTGGTTCGACAGTTTGCCTCCCAGGTCCATCACAAGTTTTGACGACTTAGCCAAAAAGTTCCTTGCCAGATTCTCCATTTAGAAGGACAAAGCCAAACACGCCCTGAGCCAGTTAGGGATCAAGTATGGAGAACGGGAAAGTCTCTGCAACATGGAAAGATTCAACAAAGCGTGTCCGGACATACAAAGTCTACCAACAGAAGCAGCCATCATGGGTCTCATCAATGGCCTAAGAAAAGGACCCTTTAGCCACTCCATATCAAAAAAGCATCCGACATCCTTGAACGAGGTACAAGAGCGAGCAGAAAAGTACATTAACATGGAGGAAAACTCACGACTAGGAGATACCTCAAAATTTGGATTCTCCTACCCATCTAGGGACAAGGACAAAGAGTCCAAAAAGAAAGAAGATCAACCCAGTGGGAAGCCAAGAAAATACCACAACTACACCCCACTTCGGGTGTCTCTTGTAGATGTTTACTGAGAAATATGCAACACTGAGAAGATCCCTCCACCTCGCCCAATCAAAAGCAAAAAATGAGGGGAAATCGGATAGAGTATTGTGAGTACCACCGAATTTATAGACATCCCACTAATGAATGCTTCGAACTGAAGAATGTCATAGAGAAATTGGCAAGAGAAGGTCGACTAGATCGGTACTTAGCTAACAAGACGGTGGAACCAAGAAAAAGAAGAAGGGATGAAAAGGTCGGGCGAACTGAACGACCACCTCACACTTCTGAGAGACATGTCCACATGATAAATGGAGGATTCGCAGGAGGAGAAAACTCTAAATCATCTCGCAAAAGACACCTTAAAGAAGTATATCATGTCGGGGAAGGAGAGAGGTCAACCGACCTTCCCACAATTACGTTTACTAAAGAAGATGCAATAGGTGTCATCCCGGTACATGATGATCCCGTGGTCATTACTATTATATTGGACAATGCTAATCTTCACAGGACACTAGTAGACCAAGGAAGTTCTACGGACATCTTGTTCAAATCCGCCTTCGACAAACTCAGCCTACAAGAAAAAGAGCTCAGAGCATATCCGAATAGCTTATTCGGGCTGGGAGATACTCCAATCCAACCACTTGGATATATCTCGATACATACAACCTTCGGAAAGGGAACCCGATCAAGGATACTCAACATAGACTACATAGTAATCGACGTGAGCTCAGCCTACAATGCCCTAATAGGTCAGACAACATTGAACCAGCTTGCAGCAGTAGTTTCAACTCCACATCTTTGTATGAAGTTCCCGACTCCAGAAGGGATCGCCACGATAAAAAGGAGACCAAAAAATTGTGCGACACTGTTTCAATGAAAGTCTGAACCTCAAAGGCAACCCCAAAGGAGAGGAAGTCAACACCATTGAACTCGGGGGAGTTCGAGCTCGTGAAGAATTCCACCCACAACCTGACGGTGAGACTGAAGAGGTCCAAATCGGTGATGCTAAAGATAAACCGACAAATGTTGGGGGAACTTTGAAAAGAGACCTGAAGGAGTCTCTGATACAATTCCTAAAGGAGAACGCCGACCTCTTTGCATGGAAGGCTGCAGACATGCCAGGCATAGATCCCAAACTAATGTGCCACAAACTGGCGGTATACCCAGGATCTCGGCCAGTGCAGCAGAAGCATAGGAAGCTCGGACCAAAAAAAGTCCCAAGTTGTGGAAGAGCAGGTGCAAGCCTTACTGGAGGCAGGATTCATAAGAGAAGTCAAATACCTACTATGGCTAGCCAAGTTTGTCTTGGTGAAAAAGTCAAATGGGAAGTGGCAGATGTGCACTGACTACACCGACCTCAATAAAGCTTGCCCAAAAGATTCCTACCCACTTCCAAGTATAGACGCTCTAGTGGATGCATCTTTGGGATACAAGTACCTCTCCTTCATGGATGCTTATTCTGGATACAACCAAATCCCAATGTATCCACCCGACCAATAATAGACCTCGTTCTTAACTCCCAAAGCAAATTACTGCTACATCGTCATGCCGTTCGAACACAAGAACGCAGGAGCTACCTACCAAACATTAATGAATAAAGTCTTCGCAGAACACATCGGAAAACTGATGGAGGTCTACGTCGACGATATGCTGGTAGAAACACAAAGCGAGGAATCCTTGTTGACCGACCTCGCAAAAGTGTTTGACACCATCAGAAACCATGGTATGCGGCTTAATCCTGCAAAATGTACCTTTGCGGTAAAAACTGGCAAATTCCTGGGCTTTATACTCACACAGAGAGGAATTGACGCAAACCCAGATAAATGCCGGGCTATACTCAACATGAAAAGTCCGACCTGCGTTAAAGAAGTACAACAGCTCAACGGAAGACTAGCAGCTCTGAGTAGGTTCTTAGCAGGTTTGGCCATAAGATCCCTCCCCTTTTACGCCATATTAAGGAAGGGAAAGAGGTTTGAATGGACAGAAGAGTGCGAAAAAGCCTTCCAAGATTTCAAAAGTTTCTTGGGGCAACCACCCATTCTTACCCGGCCACGGGAAGGAGAGGCACTCGTACTATACCTGGCAGTAGGAAATCGGGCAATAGCCTCAACACTAGTTCGAGAAGACAAAAGTGGGCAGCAACCCATCTACTTCATTAGTAAAGCCCTACAAAGGGCCGAGCTAAACTATCAAAAGATAGAGAAGTTTGCCTACGCTCTCATACTCACTTTTCGATGACTTTTCCCATACTTTCAGGAACACACTATCAAGGTTCGAACTAGCCAGCCCATAAAAAGCATTCTACAGAAGACAAACTTAGCTGGGAGAATATTGTAGTGGGCAGTCGAGTTGTCCGAATTTGATTTGCAATATAAAGCTCGAATAGCAATCAAATCACAATATCTGGCCGACTTCATTGCTGAGTACACTGATACTCCAGGTACTCCTACAAAATCGAATCTTTACATGGACAGATCCTCAAACAAAGCCGGGAGTGGGGCAGGTGTGATAATAAAAAGGAATCAGGGAACTCAAATCGAACTCTCACTAAGGTTCGAATTCCCTGCTTCAAATAATCAAGCCGAATACGAAGCATTGCTGGCTGGTTTGAGGCTGGCTAAGGAGGTAGGAATTCAAAAGCTCACCATCTTCAGTGATTCTCAAATAGTTACCTCACAAATAGAAGGGAAGTACCAAGCTAAAGATCTCACCATGAAAAAATATCTAGACAAGAACAGAGAACATCTCAGATAACTCAGGGAATATGAGTTCCAACATATACCTCGGGAACAGAATGCTCAAGCTGATGCACTCTCAAAACTAGCCAGCACCAAACCAGGGGGCAATAATAGAAGCCTCGTCCAGGAAACATTGCAAAGCCCATCAATCTTAGAGGAAGAAAAGGTCCTAACCATATTAGGTCAGGATCAGGGGTGGATGACCCCCATAATCAAATACCTCAAAACAGAAACACTCCCCACAGACAAGAAAGAGGCAAAGCGTCTAATACGAGAAGCACAATACTACATGATGAGTGGAAATTAGATTCCACACAAACTCACTGGCAAGTGTACCGGGTCGCATCAAGTAGTAAAACTCACTTAGAGTGAGGTCAATCCCATAGGGATTGATGGATCAAGCAACTTTAGTGAGGTGATTAGTTTAGTCAAGCTAACATTGGTGAATTGGATGAAATTGAAGCAACAGAAAGTAAATTGCAGGAATTATAAAGTGAAAAAAGTAAATCGACTGAAACTTAAAGAACAAGGAATGTAAATTGCAGTAAATATAAATTAGCAGAATGCAGATTGGACAAAAGCTTAAAGAGCAAGAAAAGTAAATTGCAGTAAAATGTAAAGGGAGCAGGGTGCTAGAAAATTAAATGGAAGTAGTAAATTAGAACTCAGAACAATTGACAGAATCTTAAAGTTACAGGAAGAGTAAATCAAATTGAATCAAGAATAGAAATGTAAAAATTGCAGAGAAGTAGAAGTGCAGAAGAGTAAATTAGCAAGAAGACTTAGATCAATTCTGAAATCTTAAAGAGAAATTAACAATTTCAATGAAATAGCAAAAGCAGAAAGAAAGCCAAAAGCTCAATTGCTCTCTCGATCAAAACAGAAAGGAAATTGCAGAGGAAGGAAAATAAAACAAAAAGAAAAGAAAACCCAGATCTGATTGTCAATTCTCAAGTTCAAAAAGGAAAATTTAAACAAAGAGCTCTCTATTCTACTCCTACTCCTAATGCTCTCTAGCAGAGCCAGCCTCCCTTTTTTGAAAATGAAATAAATGCCTTTATATAGGCTTCACAAAAATAAAAATAAAATTGAAATTGAAAACAAATTACAATTGAATGAAATTCCTAATCTAACTGATCCTTGTGCCTTTGAGTGATGTCAATTGGGTTTTGCTTGCTTTGGATTTGAATGAGAGTGGATCCGGATGCATTTGGTGACTTGGGTCTGTGAAGAATTGGATCTAAGATGGCATGGGTCAGGAGTGGCTTGGTGACACTCCCAGGGGAGCATTCCGTTTGGTGTAGTGAACGCTACCCTTGCTCTTGGTTCCCTTTGTCCATATCATGGCATGCACCTAGCGCTCACATTTTGAATGCTACGTTGCCTTGTTTGAGCGCTGCTTCCTTAATTGAGAGCTCCCCCTTCGAGCCTTGGTTTGTGCCTCCCGAAAAAATTCATTAAAGTGAACGGGACGCTCCCTTTAGTGAACGCTAGGCTTCCCTTTTTTTCAATTAACATAGCGCTCATTTGCTTTAATGAACGCTAGCATTCATTCATGGATTCCATTGGCTTTGCATGCTTTTATTAAAGCCTTTGGCAAAGAAAATTTAATAATGCATGCATTTATTGGCTTTGATAATTAATAATGCCAATTATGCATTAACGTAAGCTTTCATCCATTGGCATTATTAATTATATGCTTCATGCATGCATTATATTACTTAGTAATGCATGATTTGCCAATTGCGTTGCATACATTAATAATGCCAATGCATTGATATTGCATTGTTCATGATGGCATTATTAATTAAATGAATGCATAAGGCATTAATAATTAAGTGCATGCATGCTTTGATTTATTAACTCATGATAATGCATGCATAAAGCATTAATGCATATGACAAGGCTTCATGGTCATGAGCCATGCTTTTAAAAGTGTGGCCTAAGGTTCCAATGCGTGCTCAACTTCAAAGTGTGCCCCAAAAATCCTTCTTTTCTTCTTTTGAACTGATTTTGTGCTATTTTACTTCTTTTTCCACTTATTTCCTACAAAATTTTTAAAATCAAAAGATCAAGGAAATATACCATTTAAGCACAAAAGCATTCAATATTTAAGCACTAATCGTCAATTTCTTGTATGAAAAAGCATAGAAAAACATGACATGATAACATGTCATCACAACACCAAACTTAAACCTTGCTTGTCCCCAAGTAAGAAAAGAATCATGCAATAAAGATTACCAATCCAAGGTAAGAAGAATAGCAACTCAATGTTCATGGTTGGCTAGTTTTTTATGCATGCTACAATCACAAAAGAAAGGTAGATGATTGATGCTTCTATCTAGCTTATTTTATGAAATCTTTTCCTTATATTTCTTCCTTGAAAACAAGCTTTACATTCTCTTATTAGCTTCTCCTTTTGGGTGCTTTGCCCCATGAGTTGATAACAAAGCTACAACTTCTAAATGCTTTGTTTTCAAGTATTACCATTTGATACATAAGCACCACGAGCATTTTATTAGAGGATTTCATTAAGCTCATTTGTTTCTTTTCTTAACTCTCTAATCATTGATGCTCAGAGCCTTGAGCTTTGAGGGAGTGCATTTGCACTTGAGCCTAACCTTGACTCTAAGTGTTTTGTTTTCAAACTTTTTGCTTGATACATAAACACCACAAGTACTTAACAATTGAATTGTCATTGGTACTCAGAGCCTTCAGCTTTCTCATTCTTTCCCTTTTGCTTTTCTTGCCTTAAATGCATTTGCTTCTTCAAGGTTTTCATGATTTCCAAAGATTTCACAAAATGTCATAGATGAAAACTTCAATCAAGTAAAATCAAATGCAATTGAGCAACAATTAACCATACTAGCCTTCCAATACTTGTATGCACATGCTAAATGCTTCTTTAATAACCTTGTTTGTTTATGATCATGATACTTTATTGCTTTTGAACTCATAGAATTCAAGTTGGTAGTCATAATACCACAGCAGGATGTTACAAATCAAAATTTAAGCTATGCTTATTCATACACACATGTAAACAGAGAAGATAAAGACAATCATGCAATTTAAAGTGCTGGAAACAAATGAGAGGAAAAGGAACTTTATAACCTTGTAATTCATCTTCTCTATTGTTGTCATTTTCCTCCCATTCTTTCCTTTCCCTTGCCAAACTCAGAATTCTTGTTCATCCTCAAGCAACAATTAAAATAATGGCTATGAGGCTAAGATGGATCATGAATGTCTTACACAATGAAATGTTAGCAGTACATGTGTTTTAAGCAAGCAAAATTAAGGATAACAATCAAGGCACAAGAGACAGAGACATTGTAATTGCAAACATAAGAAGGTGTGCATGATACATTGCATAAAGAATGAGTGGCACACCAAACTTAGTGTGACACTTTCACTTGGAATTAATGCAAGTATCCAGTAAAGATTGGAAGAAGATTTTTGTTGCATAGTAACACCAAACTTAGAATGCAACCGTATGTCAATTTATTTGAACTAAAACTAAACACAATGAACTGTTATATGCTAATAATACAATCACCAAGTGAAGAATTTATCACAGTCAGGATTTTTTGGTGAGGTATTAGCAACAACAGTTAATGAGCAAACTAAAAGACAACACTAAAAACAAAGAAATGACTAAAGAGAATGAAAAAGTGTGAAACCAAAAGAAAATTAACACTGAAAAGGCTTTATGATTATGCAGACAAGTAGTGTTGCTGGATTTATTGCACAAAAAATTAAGTGGCACACCAAACTTAGAATCTTAGTGTAATACTTTCAATTAGAATTGATGCAATCATCCAAAGAGATTGAAAATAAATTTTTGCATGGCAACACCAAACTTATAATGTAATCATATGCCAATTTATTGAAATTTAAACAAAGCAGACAGAGAAAATAGACAAAGCAAAGGATTGAAATGTTACCTAAGGTTGGGTTGCCTCTCAACAAGCGCTCTTTTAGTGTCATTAGCTTGATATGTTGTTCTTCACTTTCTTCCTCTTCTTCCAGTTTGTTAGGAGGAATGACCTCAAGGGGGAAAAGATTCAGCTATTGTCCCCTGTCTTGGTCTTTCCTCAGCAAGTTTCCTTTTGTTATTTGCTGAATTTAACTTGCTTGCTGGATCAGAGGGAGGATTGTTTGCAGTTGACCTTTTCTTGAATGTTGTCCTTGGTACCTTAGTCAGAATCCTCTCTTCGGTATTTTTGTTGGTTGCCTTCACTCCTTGGATATCAACACATGGTTACTGTGTAATTGTTGGAGTAGTATCTTCATCAAAAGCCTTTTGAATTGGTGGTTCCATGAGCTCTTCCTCTATGCAACTTTCTACCTCACTTGAGTATGGACTCTCTTGATTGACTTCCTCACTTTCCTATTCTTCCACTTCCTCCTTTGCACTCAATATTTGACTTAACAGCACTTTCATGGAGGAGATTTGTTGTTCTTCCCAAGATTTTTCCATCTCCTCTTCATATCTTTCAATCACAGATTCAATTGTTGAGACTTTTTGGTTCAGGGAGGTTTGTGGGGGTTGTGAGTTTTCATATTCCCTTGTCATCCCAAGTGGTTGCTGTGGATATGCATGTTTAGGTTCAAATACTTCCACCACTTCTTCCTTCTTCACTAAAAATTCACTTGACACAAAGGCCTTTTCATCTTGTTCTTCCATTTCCTCCTTCACATCCACCAATTGTTCTTCAGCTTCCTTGCTCAGCAGCTCTAAGTTTCTCCTCATTTGCTCTAAGTGCCCATTCATCTTCTTGAAAAGGATCTCTTGCTCTGTCTGAAATTGTTTTTATTCTTCCAGGAGTTGTTCTTGTCTTTCCAATAATTCTCTGGACTTTTGAAGCGGATCTTCAACTGCTGGCTTAAGAGATGAAGGCTGAGAGTGATGTTGTGGACATGAATGTGTTATAATGAAGTTGTTCTGAGGGATATAGAAGGCACTTTGTGTTGAGGTGTATTCAAGTGATGGAAAATTCTGACATGGGAAATCAGGAGTGGGGTTTTACAATTTTCCATAAATGAATTGAAGGTTTGCTCAAGTGATAATGGCTTTTGATAAGTGGAGTATGAACTGTCAAATACTTTCTGGTTTTGATCCTCCCATCCACAATGTGAATCATTGTTAAATTCATCAATGTATGGGTCATTTTGTGGCCCCGGGAGCAATCTTCCATGTATGTGTTGACAGCACAATCAAATGATGATGTTTCTTGATGAACAGAATATGAAACCTTAAAATTCCCTTCCCAACCATGATTTATGTCAGTGTCATAACAGTATGAGTCACTTTGTGGCTCTGGGAAGTAGTTCATTTCACTTGATTGTTCATACTCTCTTATTCCTTGTTGATATTCCCATCCACCATGAGGATGATTACATAAATCATCTTGTGGTGGTGGGTAATATCTCTTGAAATTTCCTTGATCATTTTCTGAAGCATATCCCCATTGATTGGGTTGCTCAGAATCTGTAAATTCTTGGTGATACTCCCAGCCACCATTATAGCAATGACTTGAATCATTTTGTAGTGGTGAAAAATATCCCATATGATCCTCTTGCTCATCTTGTGGTTTTGAGACATATCTCCACAGATTGGAGTGCTCAGGATCTGTAAATTCTTGGTAATATTCCCAGCCATCATTAGAAATTGGTGATGGTGGGTAATATCCCATAAAATTTGTTTGATCACAAGATGAGTTGAACTCCATTTAAATTTTGTAAAACACAACACCAATGAAGATTGAAATTCATGTCTCATAGAGGAATTTCTTAGTGAAGCAATAACTCAAACACCTTGCTATCAACTTAAAACATAGAGAACAAAAACAAAGAAAATGCTGAATCTAGACTTCTCACCTACTTAATCATTGTTGATCTAAATCAATCCCCGGCAACGGCACCAAAAACTTGATGAGTGAAAATTAGATTCCACACAAACTCACCGGCAAGTGTACCGGGTCGCATCAAGTAGTAAAACTCACTTAGAGTGAGGTCGATCCCATAGGGATTGATGGATCAAGCAACTTTAGTGAGGTGATTAGTTTAGTCAAGCTAACATTGGTGAATTGGATGAAATTGAAGCAATAGAAAGTAAATTGCAAGAATTATAAAGTGCAGAAAGTAAATTGAATGAAACTTAAAGAACAAGGAATGTAAATTGCAGTAAATGTAAATCAGTAGAATGTAGATTGGACAAAAGCTTAAAGAGCAAGAAAAGTAAATTGTAGGAAAATATAAAGGGGGCTGGGTGCTAGAAAATTAAAAGGAAGCAGTAAATTAGAACTCAGAACAATTGACAGAATCTTAAAGTTGCAAGAAGAATAAATCAAATTGAATCAAGAACAGAAATGTAAAAATTGTAGAGAAGTATAAGTGCCGAAGAGTAAATTAGCAAGAAGACTTAGATCAATTCTGAAATCTCAAAGAGAAATTAACAATTTCAATGAAATAGCAAAAACAGAAAGAAAGCCAAGAGCTCAATTGCTCTCTCGATCAAAACAGAAAGGAAATTACAGATGAAGGAAAATGAAACAGAAAGAAAAGAAAATCCAGATCTGATTGTCAATTCACAAGTTCAAAAATGAAAATTTAAACAAAGAGCTCTCTATTCTACTCCTACACCTAAT
This sequence comes from Arachis hypogaea, assembly GCF_003086295.3. Lineage (NCBI taxonomy): Eukaryota > Viridiplantae > Streptophyta > Magnoliopsida > Fabales > Fabaceae > Arachis > Arachis hypogaea. Next base: position 72,992,892 of record NC_092055.1, read on the forward strand.
GCTCTTTAGCAGAGCCAGCTTCCCTTTTTTGAAAATGAAACAAATGCCTTTATATAAACTTTACAAAAATAAAAATAAAATTGAAATTGAAAATAAATTACAATTAAATGAAATTCCTAATCTAACTGATCCTTGTGCCTTTGAGTGATGTCAATTGGGCCTTGCTTGCTTTGGATTTGAATGAGAGTAGATCCGGATGCATTTGGTGACTTGGGTCTGTGAAGAATTGGATCTAAGATGGCATGGGTCAGGAGTGGCTTGGTGACACTCCCAGGGGAGCGTTCCGTTTGGTGTAGTGAACGCTACCCTTGCTCTTGGCTCCCTTTGTCCATATCATGGCATGCACCTTGTAACAATCCCATTTTTTCGAGTACGCGAGATCTTTTCTGAAGGCACAGATTTCTCTGGAAAACCAGTAAGGGGAACACCTCTTATATATCATAAAGTATCTCAATCATCATTGTCATTATGTCATCCTTAAGCTAGAACCTCTTCTGAGGCAAGCTCGATAACGCAATCGCGAAGAACCTTGTTTTTGAACCGTATTGGTTAGGAGTTTTGATTCTGTTTTTCGTAAATAGTCTCAGTTTGACGAACCAGACTCGATTCATGAGAGAAGAGAGATAATAGTTTAATATTATCATTATATTAGTATTAGAATATGCTTGAATGATATTATAAGGTTACCTGGTCTGTTTTAGTTAAAAACAGGAAATTGGTTTAACCGGGTTCACAATTTACTGGTGCAGCTTAGCACCAGCACTCTCTGATGACTTTAGCAATGCTAAGGCCTCATTATACATGTTTTATTCCCATAATAAATATGTTACAAGTGTCATTTATGCTAGTAGCTTAGAAAATAATTTTTAGAGGTGTTTTTACAAGTGTTCCGATACATCTAGTTTCAGTAGTTATACACTTGAGATATTTTAATATTATTTTAACCCACCTCCAAGCCAACCAATCACAACTCACCCTAAACCCCCAAGACACTCCAAGGCTGGTCATTTAATCCCTTTGGACAAAAATGAGAAGAGAGAAAAGAGAGAAACTTTCATGAACACTTAATCTTCAAAGCTTGATTTCTTCGGAACCAAAACTCAAATCAAAACTCCGATTTCACCAAAATGATCCTCTCTTCTTCCTCTACATAACCATGTGACTTATCAAGGCTGTAAATAAGGTGAGATGGCTGTCTCCCTCCCTCTTCAATTCGGTTTTCAAGGAAAACCATGCAAAACATGTGTTTTCTTGATGTTCTTCCTTAGGAATCATGCTTAACTTGACTTGAGGGCCAAGAAACATTAATTTCCAGCAAGTCTAAGGTGAGATATCTCTTCCTAATGTGCTGAGGGAGATTTGGTCAGTTGAGAGTTTGTGGATTTAAAGTTGTTCTTGATGTGTTTTAGGAGGAAAAAGTGCTTTAAGAACACTTCAAAGAGTAACCGGATTTGGAGCAGCAAATCAAGGTAGGGTGTGACAAATTTAATCTTGATTGATTGTGTTTGAGATGTGTGATTATGATATGGTTTGGTTATGCTTGAAATTGATTGCTTATATGAGTTATTCTTGGTGAAAGTTTGTTGAAATTTTGATGAAATTTGATGATATTCAAGCTATGAATGTTGTTCGTGAGGGCTGCTGGAAAAACGAACCCTAGGCCTTAAATTGGGGTTCTATTTGTGTTAAAATCGTGTAGAAAAGAAGGGGATTTAGTGGCTGGAAATTTATTATGAATTTTGGTAAAAATCGGTTGCTGAAAATATTGAAAAATAGGTAAAAACAGAGAAAGAATCTGAAGAATATACGAAGAACATGAAGAACACTTTGAGTGTGATGAAGAACATGGAAGAACAGGCCTTTGATCTTGAAAAGGGCAAGGAAGTAAAATTTTTGGTGTTTGAGGGGTTATTTTGTAATTTCTGAAAGTTAGGGTGGTTAAAGTAGAAATATTAAAAGTTACAGGTGGTAAAAAGTGAATTTTAAAAGTTAAAAGTTAAAAAGGGGTAATTTTCAAAAATTTAATGATAAAATAATAAATAATAAAAAAATATTAAATAATAATATTTAATTAAAAATAATATTTTAATAAAAATAATAAAATAATATGAAAAAGGCAGTTTTCTGTAAAAGCTTTAGAAAGACAACTTTAAGCGCAGAATCTCATAATTACCTTCATAAAACACTTAGGGAGTGGTAAGAACATATTAGTGAGGCAAAGAGAAATAAAAGATAAAAATTTAAAGAAAAGATAAAAACCAAAGAAAATTTTGTAAAGTTTTAATGACAGAAAAACAGACAGAAATTAGTGAACGAACTAGGGAACATAGTTAGTCCTTGAGTTGCGACTAGGGTTAGGTATTATATGAAAAGTTAAAGTGTTTCAGTATAGACTTAATGAACCTATACTTGGGACAGACTAACTATTCATACCGAAATTTACATAAGCTTTAAATACATACGTTAAATAGAGAAATCATAGCAGAGTAGAGAGAGACAGAGAACAGAGTAATCAGAGCAGAGTAAAGAAACACAGAGCACAGAGTAACCAGAGTAAAGTAAAGAGATAAAGAGAAAAAGAATGATATAGATACAGAAGAAAGAGTAATCAGAGAAAAGTAAAGAGATATAAAGAGAAAGGAGTAATATGATAAAGAGAAATAGTTTGAGCCAAGATTTTGTAAAAGTGAGAGATGTAAAGTTTGTATAGTATGATTGAATTTGTATAGCATAATTGAACAGAGAAAGAAAGAGGTACTGCATAAGAATGTGAAAGTGATGATGAATAATGAGAATGATAATGAGAATGATTATGTGATGATCTGCTGCGTGAAGGCAGTCAGATAGATGGTGGTACGACCACTGAGAGTGCTTTCCTGGGATACTTAGCTATAATGCTATTCTGTAAGTCAGAGGACTCTTACAGAGGTATCGAGAACACACGACTAGCATATACTCCTGTAAGTCAAAGGACTCTTACAGTGAGAGTGTGTGTATGCTCCTGTAAGTCAAAGGACTCTTACAGTGAGAGTGTATGTATGCTCCTGCAAGTCAAAGGACTCTTACAAAGAGTGTGTTGGGCAGATATAAGTTAACTAGCTCCGCCATGCAAGTCAAAGGACTCTTGCAGTGGGTTGCTAGTGCCGCCCTGCAAGTCAAAGGACTCTTGCAATGGTTTTCCTCACAAGTCAAAGGACTCTTGCGAGGGGCATTGCCAACAGGGAAGCCTTACCTGGTCAGAGGACACCGGGTAACGTCGGGAGCGGGTATGTAACCGGCAAATTAGCTCATTACTTGCACTAGGGCTAGACATGCATCATACTTGGTTGTGCATTTTCTCTATTATGATTGTTGCATGAATGTATGCTTTTTTTGTTTGTATTCTATTCTCTGTGTCTGTTTTGTATTTTCTTGTATCCTTCTATTTGTGTTCTGTTTTCTATTTCTCTATTTCCTCTATTCATCTTCATCTTCTATTTACTGCTTTCTGTATTTTCCTCTATTTATCTTCATCTTCTATTTACTGCTTTCTGTATTCATCCAAGCAGATCCTTGGTACAAGAGCACCACAGACACATCCCTCAAGATTCAAGCCCTTGGTGCCTAGCCTTATTCTTTATTAACTTTTCTTTCTTTTTCAACTCTTATTGTTCTTTTCCTTTTTCTTATTAGGATCTTATTATTTAGCTAGTCTCATGGGGTGTGTTTCAAGCATATGATTTAGAACAGATAGTTGCCTTCCCACCTTGTTGGTGAACCAACTTAGCTAAGTGATTACTACACCACAAATCTAAGAACTTACTCCACAAATTGAACTCCACTCTGGTCTTTCATAACATCTCTTTTTATTTACCTTAAAAAGGACAAGCATACATTAAGCAAGATGGAATTGAGAACAGGAAATTTGACTAGCAATCATAGACCTAAGCAAGGAGAATACTAAAAACAGAATTGAAAATTCTAAACTACCATGGAAGCATGTTCTATTTCATACATGATTTTCCTTATTTAAAACTTGAAAAAGATGGGACAATGAGGGAACTCCACCACCTTTTACTCTTGGGTGTGCTCATGCTCTCCTTCCTGTTTGTCCTCCTTGTGTTTTTCTTGAGTGCTTGCACTCCCACTTCCCTTGCTTTTTCCAATCAACTTCTTCCAGAAACCAGCATCTTCCATCTTCTTTTTCAATGTTTCCTTCTGCTGTTTCACCTTCCTTTCCTCTTATTCTGTGAGATCTTTTTGGACCTCATCATACCCAGGGATTGTAGAGTGTAGATTATGCATATGACTAGACATATAGTTCAACTTGGCTTGAGTGTTTATTTTGAACTCCTCCCTATGTAGTTACCGTCCTTCATTCAGTACGCTGAACTCATTGAATTCCTTCGTCTGAGCTAGCTGGCGTTGGTTGAGTTCTTGAAGGCATTTATCTTGACGCTCTTGCCTTTCAGTCACTTGATTGATGGCTTGAGTGAGCTGGGAATAATGTTCCATTTGCTGTTTCTGCCACTCCCCTTGTTGATTCATCCAATTAGAAAGGAGTTCTTCTTGACGATCCATCCTTTGGGCTTGAACGTGCAGTTATTGTTCTTGTCCCTCCATATAACTCCTCACTAGCTCCTCAATGGCTCCGTGAATGTGATTCAGGTTGATGTTGGTTGGATCATAGTACTCTTCTTGCTAATATTCTTTCTGTTGAGGTTCTTCTTGGTGAGGTTCTTCTTGTGGTGTTCTTCTCCCTATTTGAGGCCTTCTTTGTTGTTGGGCGGGTGTCACATACGTTATACGCTGGAGTGTAACCATCCTTCCAGGGTTTACCCAAGTTGGGTTGCTGTCCTCGAAGACTACCTTGGCTTTCATACACAGCCTAAGGATGGTGGTGGGGAACCAAAGTCTAGCACCTGGATCATTCTTCTCGGCTGATTCTTGAATCCCTTCAGCTATAATTTCGTTCACATTAATGCTTCTGCCCTTTACTAAGCAGTGTACCATAGTAGCTCGAGTTACGTTGACCTCAGAATTATTTGCAGCTGGGAGGATAGATCTCCTCACAAGTTCAAACCATCCCTTGGCTTCCGGGATGAGGTCTCCTCTCCTGATGAACCGAGGTCTTCTATCTGAATACCTTTCCCAGTCAGATCCTATAACACACATATCATTCACAATTTCTTCAAGTTCATCATTGTCGGGGCCATTACTTATTCTCACGTGATAATTGGCTCATCAAAATGTGGTGATTTCAGCTGAAGAACCCTTGTTATGGCATTGGGGCTGAAGTCCACCTCTGTTCCTCTCATGTAACTTTTGAAGGTGGGGGCCTTGGTTTTGTCTTTGATAAACCACTATTTTATGGTTTATCTTGTGCTCAATTGAGTGGTTTTTATCTACTCTTTACCCGCTTATTCATACTATTTGCATGGTTTTACATTTGCCTTCCTAATTATGTGCTTTGATTGAAAACATGTTTCTTTGGACTTATATTTGCTAATATTAATCCTCTCTTATTACCATTAGATGCTTTGATATGTGTGTTAAGTGTTTTCAGAGATTATAGGGCAGGAATGTCTCAGAGGATGGAAAGGAAGCATGCAAAAGTGGAAGGAATACAAGAAGTTGGAGAAATTGCTAAGCTGTCTAGCCTGACCTCTTCGCACTCAAATGGCTATAACTTTAGTTACAAAGGTCCAAACGACGCGGTTCTAGTTGCGTTGGAAAGCTAACGTCCGGGGCTTCGATTTTATATATAATATGATATAGTTTCCCTGAGGCTAGGCGACGCGACCGCATGATCCATGCGGCCGCATCGCATTGACGAAAAACCAGCGTGGCAAAATTCGAAACCAGCAAATTCTGGACTATTTTTGACCCAGTTTGCGGCCCAGAAAACACAGATTAGAGGCTATAAAGTGGGGGAATGCATCCATTCATGAGAAGGCTCTCATAAGTCATAATTTTAGGAGTAGATGTAGTTTTTAGAGAGAGAGGTTCTCTCTTCTCTCTTAGGATTAGGATTTAGGATTTCTCTTAGTTTTAGGAGTGACTCTCAATCCCAGGTTTTTTATTTTTATTTATTTTTCCAATTTAATTTATGAACTCTTCCATGTTACATTTGATGTCTTTATTAGAGTTAATTGAGGTATTCCAGACTTATGATTGCTTTCTTTAATTTATTAAAGTTCTCGATTTATCCAAATTATTTTCATTCAAGTAGAATTTCTCCCCTTTTGGCTTTGGTTAAATAATTGGTGACTCTTGAGTTATCAAACTCATTGTTGATTGAGAATTGGAATTCTTCAAGAATTAATTCATCCACTTAACTTACCTTCATAGTTAGAGGTTAATAAAGTGGGAGAAAAATCCAATTCTCATTACAATTGATAAGGATAACTGGGATAGGACCTCCAGTCTTCATACCTTGCCAAGAGTTATTTTATTATTACTATTTTATTTTATTCTTTTTGTGCAACATACTGCTTCCTTACTTCCAAAACCCCCAATTTACAATCCTCATAACCAATAATAAGAACATACCTCCCTGCAATTCCTTGAGAAGACGACCCGAGGTTTGAATACTCGGTTATCAATTTCAAAGGGGTTTGTTACTTGTGACAACCAAAACATTTGTACGAAGGGATTTTTGTCGGTTTAGAGACTATATCTACAACGCGACTGTTTTTATGACATTCTTTACTGGCAAAAATCCCGACGTCAAAATGGCGCCGTTGCCGGGGAATTGCAAACGTGTGCCTTATTATTGATTATTGTAAATATTTTTTTGATTTTTACTGGTTTATTTGTTTTTATTTTTGCTTTTCCATAAATTAAGAGGTTATTTGTTTTTATTTAGTTATTAAAAAAAAATTTCAAAAATTTGTTCTTAGTGTTCATCTTGATCTTCAAGTTGTTCTTCACGTTCATTTTGACCTTCAAGCTGTTCTTAGTTGTTTTCTTCGTTTTGATCTAAAAATTTGAAATTTGGTGTCATTTTATTGTTTTTCTCTTTCCTCATTAAATTCAAAAATATTTTTAATTAATTTTTTTCGAAAAAAATAAATTTCAGATTTTTATTTTTAAAATTTTTATCCTATCTTATCTTATTTCAAAAATCAAATTTCAAAATTCAAATTTAAAAATTTTCAAAATTTAGATTTAAAAATTTTCAAATTTCAAATTTTAAATTTCAAATTTCAAAATTTCAAATTTCAAATTTCAAAATTTAATTTTCAAATTCAAAATTTAAATAACCTTTTAATTTAAATTTATTTTCATTTTTAATTTTTATTTGCTACTATGAACTCTCACCCCTTTGGCTATGAGCCTGGTTACAATTATGTTGCAGGAAGAAGAAATTACAATGAGAACAGGCATCAAGGTTGGAACAATCAAAGATGCGAGGAGCCACAAGGACTTAATCAATCCTCATGGCAACAACCACCTCCAATGGACTATCAACAACCACCACCATATGCCTATGAACCCTTTCCTCAACATAACTTTAGACCACCAAACTCACAAGTCCCTTTCCGCCATTCACCTCCATATGACCCTAACCCTCAACCACCATACCAACCACCTTATGAGCCATATGAACCATATATAGAACCACCCCAATTTCAATCCAATCACTCCCAACCACCACCACTTTCTTTTGTATCATGTCCAAGTCCGGCAACCCGAGAAGCAGAGGTTCGCCTAAGGGAAACAGTAAATAAATTTCAGGCAACTGTTCGTCAACTGGAGCAAGCACTAATCCAATGGGCTTCTAGACGCTCAAATATGCAAGGACCAACCACAGCCCCATGTGGACAATTTCATGAAGGGCGTAGCATGAAAGAGATACTAGAGGCTCGAATGGACAAGACAGAGCATGAATTCATACTAGAACAAGTAGAAGAAGCTGTCATCGTTCAAGAAGAAGAGTTGGTTGAAGACTTAGGAGATGCAGAACCTCCATGGGAAAGTCAAGACATAGAGCCTCCTTCCAAAACGGTTGAAATTGATGCTGAGGAGGGTGTACAACCTCCAAAGCATATCATAGTTGAAGACTTGGAAGAGGTTGATCAAGAGATGGAAATTCAAGAAGAAGAAGCACAACCTCCCATGCCCTTGGAAAGCAATGAAGAGGAGATTGAATTAAAAGAGAGCTACCAAGAGGAAGAGATTGAAATTGAAGAAACTTGCAAAGAGGTGGTAATTATCAGAGAAGAGCACAAGGGAGTGGAGCTTGCAATTTCATTGAAAATACCTCCCCCTAAGTTGCCATCATCCTTCACAACATTCAAGTGGGTAAATTTCATATCCCTTAGCTTTCTAATCCCACTTGAATATGGGATACTGGAGACGGATGGTCAACTTAGAGCTCTTTGTGGCATTAAGAGTAAGAGAAAGATGGCCAGTGATTAGAATTGTCAAGCAAGGTTCATCATGGTTGGAAGCTTTGAGTTTAAACGCAAAGGTTGGTGTAGAGATCTAGGAAGCTGTTTGGTAGCTGCAGTGAGAATTCAATTTACTTATCACCCGGCTGGAAAAATACAGATCCCGACAAAAATGGGTGTAAAAGCAAGGTTTGGGATCCTGAAATCTGTTCTGACATCCAATACCCCAGGAGCCTAAGAATCTTTTTGAAGCTGCTCAAGGGTTTTACATGCCTAGTTCGGGACCCCGGAGGTTACTGGAATCACAAACACTGGTGGAGATTCCTGGATGAGTACAAGCATAAGCCACCATAACAGGAAGCTCATCAAATGTCCAACTTAAGGACTTTAACTAAAAGTGCTAGGTGGGAGACAACCTACCATGGTATGATCGTCCTTTTTTATTTTTATTTAGTTTTATTTGTTTTTGAATTTTATTTTATTTTGTTATATTGAACCTGGAGTTTTGCATCACATTCATATTAACACAGCATTCTGCATTTTTCAGATTACAAAAAAAAAAAAAGCGAGCACGCGACGCGACCGCATCAGTGACACGTCCGCGTCGCAAGGAGATGGGGGACAATATTAATATGAACAGAGAGTTTCGCAGGAGCAGCGCAGGAGGCATGCCAATGGCACAAATCACCCCACGCGACCGCGTCATATGGGAATAATGGCCTCCCACGCGACCGCGTCACCCACGCGATCGCGTGACCAAGATTTCGACGTCAAAAGGGTGCATGGCCGAAAGTTGAGCTGGAATTGGGCTGGACCCGTGCTAGTAGCACAAGCCCTGCCACGCAAACGCGTCACCCACGCGTCCGCGTCATATTGGAAATAAGGCCACCCGCGCGATCGCGTCGACCACGCGACCGCGTCACCCTGGATTTTGGCAATACTGAGTTTTGAACAGAGAGTTGTGCGACCGCGAGGCTGCACTCGCGCCACTAGCACAAATCATATCACGCGATCGCGTGCCCCACGCGTCCGCGTCACCTAACCTTATCGCGCACCACGCGACCGCGTCACCCACGCGACCGCGTCGCCAGCGTCGCACAACCTATCCAGATTAGTGCCAATTTTCTTATCTTTTCTCTTCTAATCCTAATTTCTTCCTTCTCTCTCCTTTCTCACTTTCTTTTTCTACTTCTCATTCTTTTTCACTTTCATTTTATCTTATTTAATTTATTTGCATACTTTCATTCATTGCATATTTTATTTTTCTAAAGTTATTATTGGTGTTCAAATATTCTTATTCAACTGTTACATCTTTTCTGCTATTTTCTTGGTGCTTAGTGACTTGTTTAATTCTGATTGGGTAATATTATTTAAATCAATGCTAATTTTTATAATACTGATATTCCTTTTGTATTGACATAAACTCACATTGTCTTTCATTACCCACTCTCTTCCCCATTGTTGTAAATTTTGCACCACTGGCATGTCATGGCTTCTATTGTTTTCTCACTTACATGTTGAAGCTTCCATGTAAATGAGACCCTTATCATTTGGCATTAACCCACCCATACTTCTTTTATTTTCTTATCTCTATTTCTGGGTTACTCTTCTTCCCTTTTTCTTTCAGAATGGCCACCCGGAAGGGAAGCGAAAGACATTTTACATGGGGAGACAGACAAGTCCATCTGCACAATCCTTAGAGAAAAGCAACAGTTGAAACAACCCATCCACCTGCAAATCTCAGCATGCACCGAGGACGGTGCAATCTTTAAGTGTGGGGAGGTCGATACCGATCTCCATGGGTTAGTTATTTCCTGACTCAACACCAAAATTTTTATTCTATTTGTTTGTTCATTGTTGTATTTGCATGTTTGATTGCATATTTGTTTGATTTTTTTTGCATATTTTACCACTTGGTTAAAGTAATATTTTCTTTTTCAAGAAACTTTTTATAGCATTTCACTAATTTGAATAAAATTTTTTGTTACACTTGTTTGAAGAGATATTATACTGGAACATGGTTTAAGAGCTCGAACACACAAAACCTGTGAGATTTTGAGCCTATTTGAATTGGTTGCATTTTTCAACCAATATATTATTTTTGATGTGTGTTTTTCTCTCTAAAATTGTGATCTTTGTCTTGCTTAATTATATATTTCCATGGTTTGATGTATGCATACACTTACATGATTGAGGCCTTTGTTTCACTGAGCTTACATACCCACATGGCCTTACCTTTCATTATCCCTTGCAAACCAATTTTGAGCCTATTTTACCCCTTTATTCTTTATTTTAGCACATTATTAACTCTAAGCGGAAAACAACAATGTCCTTAATTTGAATCCTTGGTTAGCTTAGACTAGTGAGAGTGCTCATGAATTAAGTGTGGGGAAAAGTGGGTTTGAAAATGTTTGGTTTAAGAATTGGGTGTTATATATCTTTATGAAGATGTGAAAGAAATAAGACATGTTCATGAATTCAATAAATTAATCATATGCATTGAGAAAAAAAACAAAAGAAAAAAAATATAAAAAAAAAAAGAAGAAGAAGAAAAAGAGAGAGAAAAAGAAAAGAAAAAGAGCAATTAATAAAAGGGGACAAAATGCCCCAAAGTAAGTAGTGAAAGCAATGCATATGAGTTGTACTTGAAATTAGAATGCATGAATATGTGGAAAACATGGTTAATGGATGGTTAGATGTTGTATTATGATTACATGGATTGTTTAAGTTAGGTGGGAAAAGTTTAAGTTAATTAAGGATTCAGATTTTAGTCCACTTGACCAAATACAATCCTACCTTGACCCTAACCCCATTACAACCCTTAAAAGACCTCTTGATTTGTGTATTTGTGCATTAAATTTATGTTGATTGTTAGATGAAGAGCAAGGCTTAGAAAGCAAGGTTAGTAGAGAATTGAGAGAATCGAACCTAAAGACACTTGAGTGATTAGAGTGTATACACTACTAGTGAGGGTTCGATGCTCAATTCCTTGTTCCCGGCTTTCATGAGCTATTTTCTTCTACAAGTCTATTTGTGCTTCATTTTCACGATTTGAATTAGTGAAATCTAATTCATATTTGTTCTTAAAAGATTTGTTTACTTTTAACCAAGTAGGTAGAAACATTTTGCATGTAGTTGCATTCATATAGATAGGTTGCATTTCATACATTCTACCATTCCTCTTCATCTTTATAGTTTCTCTTGAGCTTAGCATGAGGACATGCTAGTGTTTAAGTGTGGGGAGGTTGATAAACTACTATTTTATGGTTTAGCTTGTGCTCAATTGAGTGGTTTTTATCTACTCTTTACCCACTTATTCATACTATTTGCATGGTTTTACATTTGTCTTCCTAATTATGTGCTTTGATTGAAAACATGTTTCTTTGGACTTATATTTGCTAATATTAATCCTCTCTTATTACCATTAGATGACTTGATATGTGTGTTAAGTGTTTTCAGAGATTATAGGGCAGGAATGGCTGAGAGGATGGAAAGAAAGCATGCAAAAGTGGAAGGAATACAAGAAGTTGGAGAAATTGCTAAGCTGTCCAGCCTGACCTCTTTGCACTCAAACGGCTATAACTTTAGCTACAAAGGTCCAAACGACGCGGTTTTAGTTGCGTTAGAAAGCTAACGTCCGGGGCTTCGATTTGATATATAATATGATATAGTTTCCCTGAAGCTAGGTGACGCGACCGCGTGATCTATGCGGCCGCATCACAGTGACGAAAAACCAGCGTGGCAAAATTCGAAACCAACGAATTCTGGACTGTTTTTGACCCAGTTTGCGACCCAGAAAACACAGATTAGAGGCTATAAAGTGGGGGAATGCATCCATTCATGAGAATGCTCTCATAATTCATAATTTTAGGAGTAGATGTAGTTTTTAGAGAGAGAGGTTCTCTCCTCTCTCTTAGGATTAGGATTTAGGATTTCTCTTAGTTTTAGGAGTGACTCTCAATCCCAGGTTCTTTATTTTTATTTATTTTTCCAATTTAATTTATGAACTCTTCCATGTTACATTTGATGTCTTTAGTAGAGTTAATTGAGGTATTCCAGACTTATGATTGCTTTCTTTAATTTATTAAAGTTCTCGATTTATCCAAATTATTTTCATTCAAGTAGAATTTCTCCCCTTTTGGCTTTGGTTAAATAATTGGTGACTCTTGAGTTATCAAACTCATTGTTGATTGAGAATTGGAATTCTTCAAGAATTAATTCATCTACTTAACTTACCTTCATAGTTAGAGGTTAATAAAGTGGGAGAAAAATCCAATTCTCATTACAATTGATAAGGATAACTGGGATAGGACCTCCAGTCTTCATACCTTGCCAAGAGTTATTTTATTATTACTATTTTATTTTATTCTTTTTGTGCAACATACTGCTTCCTTACTTCCAAAACCCCCAATTTACAATTCTCATAACCAATAATAAGAACATACCTCCCTGCAATTCCTTGAGAAGACGACCCGAGGTTTGAATACTCGGTTATCAATTTCAAAGGGGTTTGTTACTTGTGACAACCAAAACATTTGTACGAAGGGATTTTTGTCGGTTTAGAGACTATATCTACAACGCGACTAATTTTATGACATTCTTTACTGGCAAAAATCCCGACGTCAGTCTTTTCTAACCACATTTGCATATAATTCTTTGATGAGGTTTGTATTTATCTTTGCTTCTGGGTTCGTGAGCCTTTGCCAACCCCTTTGCTCGATCTTCTCTCGAATCTATGGGCATTCATCTTCATTGAATTGGAATGTTAACTCAGGCAATATCTTCTTGAGCTTTATCCGTTCAAATTCACGTTCATAGAATGCAGTTTTGAACTTCCCTTCATCGAAAGGAATGCTCTCCACCCGTTCCTTCCTCTTTTGCCTCTTGGAGCTTGACGATGCCATGAGTAGGAGTTGATGTGTGAAGGTGGTGGAAGGTATGGATAGATGGGGAAATTCGGTTGGGTTAAGATTGGGTGTAGTGAAAGGATTTGAGTTCCAGAGGTGTGGAGTATAAGGAATGGGAATTGGAATGTGGAAGGGTTATGAACTAAGAACCACTTATATAGAGAAGTGGTGAGTGAATAGAAGGTGTGGATTGATGGGGTGGTTGTGTGATTGACGGATGGGGTTTAGCATGGGATGAGCACAGGGATCATCAACTTTATGATGGTGTTGGTTCAGTTTCCAAGCTTGTTCTTTTTCCAATATTGCATGGCAACCATTCCCAATGCAATCCCCTTGGAGACACGTGTATAGTCCCCTCCTTTTGTGTACAAAATAAAAGAAATGTGATTAAAAGAAAACTTGTGGAAAGTGGCGGCAAAATTAAAAGAATAACTACTTTTTAAAGTTTTTGTTTCTAACTACTAAGTGCTGTTCATGATTGCACACCAACTGACTAACTCAATATCCACGTATGCAACATTGGCAACACCAAACTTAGTTTGGTGCCATGTGGTGTAAAAGATTTGTTCAAGGCCCCTAAGAGTGACATTATATGGGTTACATTTATGTTCTCTTAGTGTGCCTTGAACACCAAACTTGTTCCTCACTATATGTTGCACAAAAGGATTCATTCAAGTGCATGTCAAGTTGAGTTGAAATCCCTGAACCCTGCTTTATTAACTACTTTTAAAAGCATGTAAAACATGGGTTACCTCCCATGAAGCGCTTCTTTAGCGTCACTAGCTTGACGTTCTGCCTTTGTCATGGTGGTTGGTAATGCTTCAGATCTTCCCCTCTTGCAGTAAACCTATATCCATTGGCTTCATCAATAATCTCCACATGTTCTAGGGAGAGAACTTTGTTGATGGTGAAAACCTTAGGTAACTGAGATGGGATGGTGGGGAGATGAGGTGGGATATCTAGGAAGTAAGCTGAGATCACTTTATCCCCTGGGGAGAAATCTTCTGTAGGGATCTTTTTATTCTTCCATCTCCTTGGTACTTTCTTCTTTGTTTCTTTTGCTGTTATCCTGCTCTTTGTGGTCTCTTTCCCTAGGGAGATTTTGTTGCTGGTCTCATATGATTCTGGTGATTTTGGCTCCACTTGAGTTTCCTTTAGCTGTGACAGCTTCTGATTCTCTTGTTCATCACCCAAAGGAATTCCAGGGTGTACAGCTTGTGCTTCAATGCTTTTTTTCTCCCACCATTGCTCTGTCATGCTCTGCCCTTAGTTCCTTGCCTTCCTGACTTGCTTCTTGTGAGGGTTTGAAGACGTTGAAGGTGAGTTGTTCGTCATGTATCCTCAGTATTAGCTCTCCTCGCTCCACATCTATGAGCGCTCTCGCTGTAGCTAAGAATGGTCTTCCCAATATGATTGGGTGAAGGTGACTTTCTTCCATTTCCAGTATGACAAAGTCTGTGGGAAGGAAGTAATTCCCAACCTTCACCAGCACGTTTTCAACCACTCCAATTGCATGTTTTTGAGTTTTGTCCGCCAGCCTGATGACTACGTCTGTGGGCATCAGCTCATTGATTTGCAGCCTCTTCATAAGGGATAAAGGTATTAAGTTGATGCTTGCTCCCAGATCACAGAGTCCTTTGTCAAACATTGTTTTTCCTATGGCACAGGGGATGTGAAAACTCCCTGGGTCCTTCCTTTTTGTAGGCATCTCTGGTTGAATGAGAGCACTGCACTCCTTGTTCATCACTATGGTTTGTCCTCCCTTGAGTGAGCTTTTCCTGGTCAACAGCTCCTTCATATACTTGATGTATGAGGGCATTTGTTGGAGAGCCTTGATGAATGGTATGTTCACATGGAGGGATGCAAATATGTCAAGAAACCTTGAGTATATTCTCTTCTCTACACCACCATTTAGTAATTGGGGAAAGGGTGCATAGAGCCTCAGCAACTCTTTCTGCATAATTGTGGTTTCCTGAGGATTCTCTTCCTGCTTTCCTGCTGATGAATCTTCAGATTGTTCTGATGGTTTGTTCAGCTCTTCCTTAGTCTCCTTATCACTTAGAGTAACCATCTTGCAATCTTCCCATCTGACTTTCTTTGCTTCACCTCTTGGATTTTTCTCTGTGTCACTTGGGAAGCTATCAGTAGGTTTGGGAATCTTCTCAAATAGGTATCCCACTTGAAATTCTAGCTTTTTGATGGTGTCTCCCTGATTCTTGATATTGGCTTGCACCTCCTCTTTGAACACCTTATTATCTTGAATCTCCTTGCATATGCCTTCAAGTAGAGTCTCAATCCTTGATAGTCTTTCTTCCGATGATGGAGAGTTGAGATTGGAAGGATGAGAAGGGCCATTTTGACTTTGGTATGGATGTTGAGGTGTATTGTTAGGTGGGTGCTGATATGATCTCTGTGTGGAATGTTGGTGAGTTGCATTGTTGCTGGGGTTGTGGCGTCTCTGATCTTGGCCTTGATCTTGTTGATTTCCCCACCCAAAGTTTGGGTGGTTCCTCCAACCAGGATTATATGTTTGGTAGTATGGGTCATGGTGCTGCCTGGGTGAATTTCCAATGTAGTTGGCCTGTTCCTGATCACCCTCTGCCTCTTCATTCACTCCTTCTTGAGTTTCTGCTGAAGTGGTGATTGCTGCTACTTGATTCCTCTCCATCTTCTTGGTGAGGTCAGCTAATTGCTTGGTAATCATCTTGTTTTGAGCTAGCAGTGCATCCACATTGTTCAGCTCCATCACTCCTCTAGTGTTGCCTCTTTCAGAAGCATAGAAATAGTCATTCTCAGCTACAGTCTCAATGACATCTATGACTTCTTCAATGGTTTTCTTCTTGTTCAGAGATCCCCCGGATGAGTGGTCTACTGCCTTCTTTGATTCATACAAAAGGCCTTCATAGAAAATGTGTAACTGCACCCATTCATTGAACATATCTGGCGGGCATCTTCTTGTCAAGTCTTTAAACCTCTCCCATGCTTCATATAGAGTCTCACCATCCTGCTGCCTGAATGTTTGTACCTCAACCCTCAACCTGTTGATCCGTTGAGGAGGATAGAATCTTGCCAAGAACTTGTTCACCACATCTTCCCAGGTTGCTAAACTCTCCTTTGGAAAGAATTTCAGCCATTTAGATGCTTTGTCCTTGAGTGAGAAAGGGAACAGAAGTAGTCTATAAGTGTCAGGATGAACACCATTAGACTTCACAGTATCGCATATCCTCAGGAAGGTGGTTAGATGTTGGTTGGGGTCTTCTTGGACACTTCCTCCGAATGAACAATTGTTCTGAACAAGGGTGATGAGCTGTGGCTTTAGTTCAAAGTTGTTGGCATGTATGGTTGGCCGTTGGATGCTACTTCCACAGTTTCCTGGGTTTAGATTGATGTAAGAACCCAGAACTCTTCTCTCTTGCCCAGCCTAATGCGCTGGACCTTCTCTGCCATGGTTGTGAGCCTCTTCTTCATGATGGTTTTCCATATTCTCATCCATGTCTGGTTCAAAGTACTCTTCCTCTTCCTCAGCACCAACTACTCTCTTTCCACTTGCTTCCCTCCTTAATCTAAGGAATGTCCTCTCAGGTTCAGAATCAAAAGAAGTTGAAGCCCTGCTTCTTCTACCTGTCATACAACCAACAAAGCACAAGCAAGAGAGATAGATGCAGACAGTAATTTCTACAAAAATGCTGTTAGTGTGAGTTATACAATATATCAAATAGTTAGTGGGTTAGTGACTGAATTGTAAACAACTAAGAAAATGGGTAGGGGAAAGGGAAGAAATAGCCAAACAAAAAGTAAATTACTCAAATGAACTTAAATCAAACAAAATAAAAACAAATGCTCAATCTAGTTATCCACCAATTTAATCATTGTTGATACAAAATCAATCCCCGGCAACGGCGCCATAAACTTGATGCACGGAAACTTGTCCTTTAACAAATCTCCCTCGGCAAGTATACCGAATTGTCGTCAAGTAAAAACTCACAATAGAGTGAGGTCGAATCCCACAGGGATTGATTGGTCAAGAAACTTTAATTGGAAGAATGTTCTAGTTGAGCTAATCAGAAATTGGCTTGAGAATTGCAGGAAATTAAATGGCAGGAAAGTAAATTGTAGAAAATAAATGACAAAAGGTAAATTGCAGAATCTTAAATGGGGAAGGGGAGTTTAGCATGAAAGTAAATAGCAGAAAGTAAAGAGAATGGGTAAGATCAGAAATGGGGAGTTCATTGGGCTTAGGAGATGTTGCATTCTCCGGATCAAGTCCATTTTCATCTCTTCCTCAATCAATGCATTCATTGATCTCCTTGGCAATCTTAAGTAATTGAATTCCAATTCCTTGGTAATTCAATCTCTCAAATCAGATCAATAGCCAATTCCTTGGTCTAATTGCTCATGAGAAGAGATGAAGTGTGGTCACTGATTATACCACATGTATTTCCAAATCAAAGTATTGGGAGAATTATATGTCACCATATCCGCCAAAACCCCAATTTGGTCCAACATGAGAAAGCAATTCTAGCATGATCTCTTTATTCCTCTTCCAAGGTTCAGAAGAGATCCAAGTATGAATAGCTTCTTTTCCAAGATAACTACTCAATTGGATGAAGATTGAAAGCTTTCTAGTAAAATCAAGAGAAAAGAGAGAAGAATGATAATGAAAACTATTATTGATCCATCAAATTACAATAGAGCTCCCTAACCCAATGTAAGGGGTTTAGTTGTTCATAGCTCTGGGAATGAAAAGCATAGATGGAGAGTACATTCTGAGAATTAAACTAAAAGTTGCAGAGAAAGTAAAATACAGAGAGTAATTCTAATAATGCCAAAAAGCTCCCCTCTAGTTCAAAGTTCTCCCTATTTATACTATTCTTCTGATCTTTTAGTTGGCTCTTCAAGTCTTGGATATGGGCCTTTGGATCTTGAGTTGAAGCAGTTATCTTCTTCAGTGGGCTTAGCTTTACTTGCAAAGAGAAAGTGTGAACTAGGCAGGGATTCTAGCTTAGGACGATAGTGGCATTAACGTTAAGTGAAAGTGTAGGTTCGAGAACGTTAGTGACAATCACCTTTTTCACTAACGTTCCTAACCCAAGGATGCTCCACGTTAACTTCAACGTTAGTGGAATCAACGTGACACTAACGTTGCCTCTTGGTCCTTTGCACACGTTATTGGTTTCTTACTTTTTCCAATAACGTTGAGAATCCTCCTTTCTCCCTACGTTAGAGTTCACGTTAGTGTGGCCAACGTGACCTTTAACGTAGGCTTGCCACATCTTTGAAAATGCCCCTACTTCCCACGTTAGAGTTCACGTTAACTAGGTTAACGTGGCTTCTAACGTGGTATTGCTAGACATCTCCAACGTTAGTGACAAAGGTGAGTGTCACTAACGTTGGCTCATCATCCCTTTTACTCACGTTAGCTTCCACGTTAATATAGTTAACGTGGGAGTTAACGTGGCTCATAGTGGCTCATCCCAACGTTAGTGACAAAGGTGAGTGTCACTAACGTTGGCGATTTTTTACTCCCTCCACGTTAGAGTCCACGTTAACTGAGTTAACGTGGCAACTAACGTGGCTCAAAGTGGCTTAACTCAACGTTAGTGACAAAGGTGAGTGTCACTAACGTTGGTCATTCTTTTGTTTCCCCACGTTAGAGTTCACGTTAACTGAGTTAACGTGGCTCTTAACGTGGCCAATATGAGCTTGGTCCAACGTTAGTGACAAAGGTGAGTGTCACTAACGTTGGCTCATCATCCCTTTTACTCACGTTAGCTTCCACGTTAATGTAGTTAACGTGGGAGTTAACGTGGCTCATAGTGGCTCATCCCAACGTTAGTGACAAAGGTGAGTGTCACTAACGTTGGCGATTTTTTACTCCCTCCACGTTAGAGTCCACGTTAACTGAGTTAACGTGGCAACTAACGTGGCTCAAAGTGGCTTAGCTCAACGTTAGTGACAAAGGTGAGTGTCACTAACGTTGGTCATTCTTTTGTTTCCCCACGTTAGAGTTCACGTTAACTGAGTTAACGTGGCTCTTAACGTGGCCAATATGAGCTTGGTCCAATGTTAGTGACAAAGGTGAGTGTCACTAACGTTGGCTTCATTTTCTTCTTCCACGTTAATTACCACGTTAATGTAGTTAACGTGGCAATTAACGTGGGCTATGATGGCTTCGAGGACGTTATTGGCGATTACTTTTCTCATTAACGTTGCAAGCTAGCTCCCCTTCCACGTTAGAGGTCACGTTAGTTAGACTAACGTGGTTCTTCCTTGCTTCCTTTATCCTGAAATCAAGAAATAAAGTGCATCAAAGTTCTAGTCCAAGTTATGAGACATGCATCATCCAATTTGTCATTCAATTCATGCATAATTCTCATAAATTCATATAAAAATCACAATGTTAGCTTGAATCAAGATGTAAGTGAAATTCTATCCAAAACTTGCTTATTTCCTAAGAAAGTGCATGAAACTACCCTAAAACCATAAAGAAAAGGTCAGTGAAACTGGCCAAAATGCCCTGGCATCACAGACCATCCTCTCAACATAACTTCGAACCACCACACTCACAAGCTCCTTTTAACCATTCACCACCATATGATCCTTATTTACCCCGATTCCAATCCAATTACTCCCAAACACCACCACTTCCCTATGTACCACGTCCAAATCTTTCGCCTCTAGAATCACAGGTTTGCCTCAAGGAAACAGTAGATCAACTTCAAACAACCCTTCATCAACTGGAGCAAGCAATAAGTCAATTATCTTCTAGACGTTCGAACATTCAAGGACCTCCCAGCCCCATGTGGACAATCTAATGAAGAGCGTAGCATGAAGGAGATACTAGAAACTCCAGTGGACAAGACAGAGCATGACTTCATACTGGAACAAGTAGAGGAAGCTGTCATTATAAAAGAAGAAGAGTTAGTTGAAGACTTAGGAGATGCTGAACTTCCATGGGAATCCAGAGTTGTGGAGAATTCTGTCAAGGATGTTACAATTGATGCCAAGGAGGATAGTGCACAACCCCAAAGGCAAATCTTTAATGAAGAACTAGACGGAATAATCCAAGAAGCAAGTTTCCTTGATGATGATAATCTCAAGTCAAGTTCTCCTAGTAATGAACTTGCATCCGTGAGTGAATTCTTTGAGATCGAAGAATCTTCCCCAAGTGAATACGAAGAAGATGCGGAGGTAGATTTCTCTCAACCTCCAGCTTATAACTTAAGTGATGAGGAAGACATTGAAGACTTTGATCAGGACATAGATGCATGCGAAGAAGTTTGCAAAGAAGTGGAGGAATTCACAGAAGATCACAAGGGAGTAGAGCTTACAGAACCACTGGAAACACCCATCCCAAGGCCATTACCACCCAATACAAGCTTCAAGTGGGTAGAATCCTTAACCTTTAACTTTACTTTTCCACTTGAATATGGTTTGCTTGAAACAGATGGCCAGCTTAGAGCTCTCTGCAGCTTTAAGAGTATGAGGGAAATGGCTCGCACTCAGAGCTGGTGCACAAGGTTCAATAAGGTTCCACGCTTCAACTCGAAGTGCACGGATTGGCATCATGTTCAATCGAATGGGTCACGGAAGACATTTGGTCATCTTGGTGAGAATACAATTTCTAAGCCGCCCGGATGGAAAAATATAGATCAAGATGAAGGCAGATTTAAAAGCAAAGTTTTGGATCCTGGAATCTATTCTGACATTCGTCACCCCGAGAGCCTGAGAATCTGTTTGAAGCTGCTCAGAAGCTTTACATGCCTAGTTTGGGACCCCGGAGGCCGTTGGCATTCCAAACATTGATGGAGATTTCTGGACGAGTTTAAGCATAAGCCGCCAAAACAGGAAGCTCATCCAATGTCCAACTTAAGGACTTTAACTAAAAGTGCTAGGTGGGAGACAACCCACCATGGTATGGTCATTTCTTTTTCAGTTTTATTTCATGTTATTCATTTTTATTCTTTTACAATTGAACTTGAATATTATTCATTAGCATTGCATACTGCATAATTGCATAATTGCATAAAAAAAAGAGAGAGTAGGGCGTGCGACGCGACCGCATCACTCATGCAATCGCGTCAGTTGCGTAAAACACTCCCCACGCGTCCGCGTCATTCACGCGGCCGCGTGATCTGGAAATCGGCGTAAAGATCCAATGCCCAGAAAGTTGGGCTGGAATCGTGCGGCTGTTGTGCATTTAGCACAAAATGACCCACGCGGTTGCATCCCTGACGCGATCGCATCATTTGCACAACACCCAACCCACGCGATAGCGTGAGCGACGCGATCGCGTCGCGCGGATATCATAGAACCCCCAATGGAGACAGAGAGTTGCGCTGAAACGACACTGGAATTGTGCGTTTTGCCCAATTTCCAGCAACGCGGTTGCATGCCTCACGTGACCGCGTCATTCACCATTTTTTCCATTCCATGCGATCACGCCACCCACACGATCGCGTCAGCCTCCATTCCCACCCAGCCACGCGACCACGTGCTCCACGCGATCGCGTGGATTCAAATTCATTAACCCCACCAGTCACGCGAAACCTTACCCATTCGCCCCCCCAACCCCCTTCTCCTTTCTCTCATCTCTACAACCCTCCACCACCCAACCACCATCACCACTCCCAGGCACCACCTCCGACCGCCACACCGCCAAACCCCCCCAAACCCCGCCGCAACGCCACCTCCCCCTCATTCTTCCTTCTTCTTCTTCTACCCCCTTCCCTTTCTTCCACCGCCGCGGCCAACCACCGACCACCGCACTGTCACTGCCGCGCCCCCGCGCCAGCCACCACCACCCTCACCCCCTCCCATCATTCCTCCTTAACCCCTACCCCCCATTACTCTACCCAAAACCCCCTACCTCCAAACAGCCACCACCGCCGCGCCATCCGCCTCAACCACTGCGTCAGCAGCCACCACAACCCCCCCAGCCATCTCTCTGCCCCACTTTCATTCATTCGCCTACCAGGTTCCGCCAAACGCCACTCTTCTTTCCTTTCGCAGTTATTTGAATTTTTTTCCGTTTATGTTCAAAATTAGGCTAGTTAGATATGCATGTTGTAGTGGATTCTAGGTGGTTAGGTAGCATAGGATATGGTTAGTGGATTTAGGCCTGATTAATTGTGCTGTTCGTGCTACTTGTTTTATAATTTTCGCAATTCTGCTGTTGCTGTGATCTAAGTATTGTTCATATGCTGTTCTTATTGTTCATGCTGCTATTGCGACTACTCTTTCATGTTTAAATTATTTATTTCTTTTTGCGGTTTCTTTTAATTCATATGAACTATTCTGCTTGCTGTTTATTTTCCAGGACCATCCACTTTCAGCCAGAATGCTGCCCAAATTTCTGTAAACTATTCTGATTTTCGTTTATGTTTTGGTTTTGGCAATTTGAAAGCTTTTACCAAACCAAATCATGTATGTACGGGCAAGCTTTCTTATTTTTTTCGATTTTCTGGTTAATAAATTGCATTTTGGATGATTCCATTCCACTTTTTGCTATTTACATATCTATATGAATCATCATCAACTTCCCTGCTTGAATGTGAGTTGACTGTAGCTTCTAATTGTAAATTCTTGCTACTTAGAAAATGATCATCAGACCACTTACTCTAACCTTCTTTTTACTAACTCACTGATTTCAACTTCCTAACCTCTTTTTCATTCCTAACCAACCTAACTTTCACAACATCTCTTCTTGGTTTTTCACTATTCTCTTTAACCTTCTAACCCAGGCATGATGATAATTATTCCTACTTAACATGAATTCTATTTATATCACATTTTGGATTGTGAAATTTTTCTCAGATTTCTAACTCCTATACAATCCATAATGCACATTTACTCAACTCATTTCATTATTATACAGCTCCTTTGCCACTATGTGCTTATTTTGTTATTTGCCTACTTGTTTTCCTGTTTTTATTATATCCTAAATTTATGCTTTTCAGGATGTCTGAACACTCAAAGAAAAGGAAAAGGAAAGGCAACAACTGGCAAACGGAAAAGAGGAGAATCCTCTATGTCCATCCTGGACATCATGCACGATGACTCCTGGCAGGAGAAACACTTTACCCCGCAGGAGAAGGCTGACCAGCTACTCCCTGCTAATGACCCCATCAAGTTTGCAAACAGATATTGCGAATTGAAGTATCCGGTGTTTGCAACCTCCAGGAACCTGTACCTGGAGCGGACTCTGAAAATTCCGGAAGCACTACAGCAATACACCTCCGATCAAATCAAACAAAGAGGCTGGTTCTTCCCGGAGAGAAACCTGACAGAGGTCAATGCTTCTTGGGTTAGAGAGTTCTACTGCAATTACTTCAAAACTTCCTAGATGCAGTGAACCTAAGAGGGAAGCAGATACTGGTCACTGAAGAGGCCATTGAGGATATTCTGCAGCTTTAGCCTAAATACGATCAGCTTGATGGTTACCAAAAGGCTGAGGAGGACATGCGCTTCATACAGTTTGATTGGGATGCGGTTAAGGCAAGAATAGCCCTTGACCCGACTGTCCCCTGGGTCATGGGTCAGAGCACCACCATGCCTAAGGGAATCAAGTGGATATACTTGAACGATGAGGCTCGGCTCTGGCACCAGATCCTGAGCAACTTTATTATGCCGAGTACTCATGAGACGGAGCTACCTGCCGCTATGATCACCCTCCTATGGTGTATGATGGAGGGTAAGGACCTGTACCTGCCACGATTCATCCAGTATTACATGGCCAGGGTCCACGTCCGAGGCACTCTCTCCTTCCCATATCTGATTACTCAGCTCGGCCGTCGAGCTGACGTGCCTTGGGAGGATGCCGATGAGAAGCCACCTGCTGCAGAATGCAAGAAGATTATCCCTCACAGCAGGAACTTTCTGGCTTTGGGCTACAGACCTCCATTCCTTATCATCCCTGATGAGACAGCCACACCTTCGGTTGGCCCTTCTTCATCTACAGCTACCCCAGCTACCACCACTGCACCTCCACCTACCTCAGAGCCCGTTTATCACCTTGTACACCGCCTGTTTCAGTAGCTAGACTATATGGAGCACCACAACCGGCACCGATATGAGAGATCTGAGCGTCGCAACAAGCGACACTATGAGCACCTGAAGCTGATGATCCGTTCTGGCGGCGACATCCCCTCCGAGCCTGACATACCATCAGAGCCATCTGAGGAGGAGGCGGATGATCATGAGGCAGAGACCCATCCACAGAGAGAGGCTGAGCAGGCAGGCCCGGAGCAGGCTGCATCACAGCAGGAGGCCCCGCATCAGATTCAGGCTGCAGACCCAGAGGTTCCTATTCAGTCAGCACTTGCTCTGCAGCAGACAGATCCTCAGACCACCACCACAGAGACTCCAGCCACCCATCCTTCCAGTGATGACACTCCTTCACACCCTGGTTGAGTGAGCATCGAGGACGATGCTTTATTTTAAGTGTGGGGAGGTCGCCATCTCTGGCGTTTTTTTCTTGGTGAACCACTACAGACTCTTTTTATTTTATTTTGTTATTTTTCTGTATTTTGATCTTTATTTTTATTTCTTAGTACTTATACATTACTCTTTCCATGTATTTTTTACTCTATTTTTGTATTTTGCACTTTAGTTCATATTTTAGCCATTTAGTTTAGTTGCAATTCTAACTTATTAGTTATAGAAAATGTGGATTAATTAGTATAGTTTACCCTTTTTAGCATAAGATAGCTTAGTTCGAATTGAAAATACAAAAAGGAAGTAAACTAGAGACTTGAACAGAACAGAAACAATCCACACACATTGTATATATAGCATTACATGTTAGTTAGTTAACAACATTTCATCAAGGAGAAACACTAAAACTTTAAAGCCACCCTAAGATTTACATTGAGAATAATGGGAACTCTTAATTTTTACTTGCATGACATGTATAACTAATATATAATTCTTGAGCTAGAGAACACACAGCCTGTGAGTTTTGAGCTTAATTGTATGGTTACATTCAAACCATAATATTTTATTCCTGTGTGTTTCGTCCTTCTTTTTTATTCTGGTGTTCTTTACTTTGTTTTAATCTATATGTCCGATTGTAGAATATAGATACATACCAAGAAAGTGATTGAGGCCATTGTTTGATTCTAGCTCACTTATCCCAAATTAGCCTACCTTTTACATCACCCTTGTTAGCCCCCTTGAGCCTTTAAAACCCCTCATGTTCTATAAACCACATTACTAGCCTTAAGCAGAAAAATAAAATAAAATCCCAAGTTGAATCCTTGGTTAGCTTAAGATAGAAATTATGTAATTGTTTAAGTGTGGGGAACCTTATGGGAATATGGATGATAGAAACAAAGATAGAAAGTTAAAAAGAATAAAAATATTTCAAAATAAAATTTTGGGAAGCATGCTCATGTGAAATCAAAGCAATTAAATTACCATGTGCATAAAAAAAATTTATATATTTTATTTCAGTACCCAAATAAAGGGGATACAAAAGAATTCCCCAAATGCAAAATAGAGCAATGCACATGGGATAAAAATTAAAATTAAGGCATGAGCATGTAACATAAAAAGTGAAAAAAAATTGGGTAAATAGGTAAAGAAACCTTTGAATTACAAAATATGTATGTTAGGTGAGATCTTAGACTAATCAAGGATTCACTTATTAGCTCACTTAGCCTTATACATATACCCTTACCTTTACCTTGGCCCCATTACAACCTTGGAAAAGACCTCATGATTTTTGTATGCCTATATTCTATAATTGTTGATTGGTTAGATGAAGAACAGAGTTATAGAAAGTAAGGATAAAAAGAAGAATAGAGTGATTAACCCAATAAACGCTAAGTGACTAGAGAGTAAACCCAAAATCCAGTGAGGGTTTAATAGCTCATCAACATATATTTTTGCTTAAATTGTTAATTGTCTTGCAAGTTTGTAAAATATTTTTCTTTCCCATCTCAATTGTAAACATGCTTATTCATTATCTAAGGTTTGGCTATGCATATATTATTCCTTGAGAATGTGAATTAATTTAACTACATGTAAGTTTTATATACAATTGAATAACAATTAGAATTGCATGATTCATTTAGGTAGTTACATTTAGAATAGATTGCATTACATGAGATTCCACCACTTCAACCTTACCTTACTCTTTATCTTGGATTTAGCATGAGGACATGCTATTGTTTAAGTGTGGGGAGGTTGATAAATCCATATTTTATGATATATTTTGTGCTCAATTTAAGCGATTTATTCAATCCTTCACTCACTTATTCATGTTAATTGCATGGTTTACTTTCCCTTCCTTATTATGTGATGTATGTGAAAAACATGTTTCCTATGCTTTAAAAATAATTATTTTAAT
This sequence comes from Arachis hypogaea, assembly GCF_003086295.3. NCBI lineage: Eukaryota > Viridiplantae > Streptophyta > Magnoliopsida > Fabales > Fabaceae > Arachis > Arachis hypogaea. The sequence goes on from NC_092055.1 coordinate 73,019,525, forward strand.
TACCCTTTTATTACCATTTGATGCCGTGATTTGTGTGTTGAGTAGTTTCAGATCTTCTAAGGCAGGAATGACTTAAAGGATGGAAAGAAAACATACAAAAATGGAAGGAAAGAACAAAATGGAGTTTTTGAAGAAGTTGGCAGCGACGCGAACGCGTGGGCGACGCGGCCGCATGCCCAGCGCAAAGAGAGCGCGACGCGATCGCGTGAATGACGCGAATGCGCGCCACGAGCAAAACGCAGATGACGCGGACGCATGACCGAAGCGAACGCGTGATAAGGAAAACTCCAGATGACGCGACCGCGTGACCCACGCGGACGCGTGACAGAGGCCACGCATCAGAAATTACAGAAAATTCTCCCAGCGATTTCTGAATCCCTTTTTGACCCAGATCCAAGTCCAGAAAGCACAGATCAGAGGTTATAAAGTGGGGGAATGCATCCATTCAAAGGGAGTCTCCAATTAGTTATTTTTGATGATTTAGATGTAGTTTTTAGAGAGAGAGGTTATCTCCTCTCTCTTTTAGGATTTAGGATTAGGATTTCTTTTGCCTTCAGGATTATCTCTTTTCATCAGGTTCAATTTTCTTTTTTATTATCTTCTCAATTTAATTTATGAACTTTTCTATGTCACAGATAATTTTCTTAATTAATGTTATTTGAGGTATTTCAGTTTATGATTGCTCTCTTTTGTTTATGTTACTGTTACTTTCAATCTGAAGATATTTTATTCGAGTAGATTTACTTTTCCCCTTTTGGTCTTGGTTAAGAAATCAGTAACTCAGGAGTTATCAAACTCAATGTGATCGATAATTGTTATCTTTGCTAATTGAATTGAACTTCAATAATTCCAATCCTTTCTTAGAAATTGACTAGAACCTGAAGATCAGACTAATTAATCCACTTGATCTTCCTTTGCTTTAGTAAAGGCTAACTAAATGGGATTAAGACTCAATCCTCATCACCATTGATAAGGATAACTAGGATAGGATTTCCAATTTCTCATACCTTACCAAAAGTTTATTTTACAGTCATTTACTTAATTTAATTGCAATTTAAATTCACTATCTCTCCTTACTTTCAAAACCCCAATTTACAATCTCCATAGCCAATAATAAGAATATACTTCCCTGAAGTTCCTTGAGAAGACGACCCGAGGTTTAAATACTTCGGTTATCAATTTTAAAGGGGTTTGTTACTTGTGACAACCAAAACGTTTGTAAGAAAGGTTGATTGCTTGGTTTAGTAACTATACTTGCAACGAGAGTTTACTATAACTTATAAACCATCAATCTTCTGTTCTCTTCAGGATTCGACAAAAAGAAGTCAGACCCAACCCATGAACGCACAAAGTTATAAAAGGTAAATCCATAGAAAAAGGCCTAATGGATTACTAAAAATAACTCAAGAAGGACCGATAAAGAGAAGTCGACCAATGAAAGCGGTATCTCAAACCAACAAAGTCGACCATCTAAAGCATGTGCTAAAGAGAAATGCAACTCTGTCCAAAAAGCCACAACACCACAACAAGGCCATCAAAATTGTTCAAAGACTAACTAAAAAGGTTCTACCAGAACACTAAAAAGTTGTCGAGCAAGTTAGCCCTAAGGGTCATCTCGCCCAATCAGAAGACAAATAGAAGATCTAATCAAAAAGAGGTCAGACAAGCAGAATACTAACACTCTATAAAGATATACAAAATTTGCAAAGGTTGCAAAAGAACAATCAGCATACCAAAAGAAACACAGCAATCATTAAAAAGACTCAAGAGGCAACCTAGAAGAGGACCTCACGAGTTCAAAAGTACTTTATTTATCTACTAAGTTGCATAGAAGCAACTAATAGTCAAAGGAACCAAGTTATAAACAAAGTTACAAAACTAGAGTTCAAAAGCCCACAAGTCGGGCTGTGGAGATAAAAACACAAATCATAAGGGGTGCAAAGTTTCCCCAGTAGCAGCATCAGTGGCAGAAGGAGGAGGAATGATATTCACAGGGACGGCGTCCACAGTCCCATCCTCACGGTTAAGAATTTCACAATCCGGATCAGGTTAGGAAGGGTCGACCTCAGCAGAAAGATTTGAAAATGTCGTGGTAGCAGAAGCTTTGGCTGACAGGGCAGGAAAAGACTCGTCATCTTCATTATCTGGAGCAGGCACTATCTTACCCTCCTCCACTACGTTGTCCAGACTAAAGAGAGTCAAGTTGAGTTCAAGAGCAAGAACTCGGACCTGCGCCTTTAGATTTTCATGCGCACCCGTCACGTTATCTACCAGATGGCTTCGGAGATCGGCATAATCCATAAGAGCATTTTCAAGCCTCCCCCTCAGCGCCAACACCTCGGCATAGTGATGCCAGGACATCTTGGCTAGTTTCACAAGCCATTTTTTAGTTTGTTTTGGAGTAGTTTCATGCATTTCTTAGGTAATAAGTAAGTACTGGGATGAGAAATTCATGCATGCCTTGATTTAATCAAACATTGTTATTCTGATGCATTTTCATAAGAATTTTGCTATGTTTACTTGTTGATTATGAATGATGCAATTTCTTATGAGATTAGCAAAGCTTTCATGCATTTTGTTTGGTTAATGATAGGTGGAAAGGAAGCTAAGAAAAGGGAAGGCAAAGAAGTAACAAGAAGGCCATGAGAGGAGGCAAAGGGAAGCAACGTTGGAGCCAAAGTTGGTGCTCCAACGTTGCTGGAAACGTCACTCTCCACAGCCTGAAGGGGTATACTTCCAACAAGAATAACTTGAGCTATAGAGCTCCAAATGAGGTGACTCCAAAAGCATTGGAAAGTAGGAATCAAGAGCTTTCCAAGAATATATAGAACTACATGGTTGACACTAAAATTGAGGGAGAAAACTGCCCTAAAAAGTGCATAAATGAACATGGCACCAACCGGTAGTAAGGCCAGCTGACCTCTGCACCTTCGATGGAGTATAACTCGAGCTGTGGAGCTCCAAATGATGCGCTTTTAACGGCATTAAAAATTAGACATGTAAGGCTTTTCATAAATATATAATAGTATTGGGTGGACAACATGTTTGAGCTTCCGAATCTGGCAATGTTCCCAACGTTGACGCAAACGTTAGAGGTCCAACGTTGCCTCCAACGTTGCACTCCGACGCCAACGACCCTGTCCTCTTCAAAGGAGCATAACTTGAGTTGAAGATGTTCAATTGAAGTGATTCTAGTTGGGTTAGAAATCTGACATTCAGGGCTCTCCAACCATATATAATAGTTTATAGTGGGCATGAAATTTGCAATATTGACAAGAGGACAAAGTAGCATCCCAAGACTTGATGTGCAACAAGGGTGTCAACGTTGGACATCCAACGTTACCCCCAACGTGGTAAAGAAATGAGCTTTCTGGAGATTCTGGAAAATTGCAGCGACGTGCACGCGAGCTACACGCGTACGTGCGGTTGGAGATTTCTGATAATCCACGCGCACGCGCAGCTGGCGCGTACGCGTGGATATACAACGTTGGACCCAAATGCTACCTCAAACGTGAAAGCCAACGTGCGTGATATTGACTTTGAAATTCTGATTTTGAAAAAGCATAACGGCGCACTCGCGTCTATGGCGCGTATGCGCAAGTTTAACTTTTGAGCATTCGCGCGCACGCGTACATGACGCGCACACGTGGATGGCATTTTGACCCAAGCATGCAGACGTGCACAACACGCGTACGCGTGGGTAGCGGAACGTTGGCCCTCCAACGCTGAGTCAAATGTCAATGATAGCAAACCAGAAACCATTTTTTCAAAGGACGTTTGGCTCAACGTTTAACGAAAAACGTTGACTCCAACTTTAGAGACCAGAATGCACAATTGGCACCTCTCTTCGTCCAATTACTTCAGCCAAGGCCCACATCCAAATACTTGATCCAATTGAAGATGAGAAGAAGGTTATAAGTAGAAGAATTGTTGAAGATTAAGAGGAGCTTTTCGGGAGGCCCTGAGGGGGCTCTGGGAGCTCAGCATTCTGTTTATTTTTCTTCTGTACTTTTCCCTTTTGTTTATGTACTTTCTTTTTCTTTTACTTTCTAGCTAGGATTTAATTTTCCTGCACTCTTCTTCTCTGTAAATTGAATTGAGATATGAACAACTAACCCCTTTCATTGGGTTAGAGAGCTTTATTGTAATTCAATGGATCAATGGTAGTTTTCATCTTCTTCTTCTTTCTTTTCTCTTGATTTTTGTTAGAAAGCTTTCGATCTTAATTCAATTGGATAGTTGTCTTGAGAGAGAAGCTATCCAAAATTGGAATTCTTCGGAGCCTTGAGAGAGGAATGAAGAATTCATGCTAGAATTGCTTTCTCACATTAGATTAGATTGGGGTTTGGATGGATATAGTGACATGTAATCCTACCAACACTTTGATCTATAAATTTGTGTGGTATAGTCAGTGACCGAACTTCAACTCTTCCTATGAGCAATTAAATCAAGACATTGGGCAATTGTTCATGCTTAGAGAGATCGGTGAGCCAAGACATTGGGATCCGATCATCTAAGATTGCCAAGCAATGTTAATAAATGCATTGATTGAGGAAGAGATGAAAATGATTTGATCCGGAGAGTTCAATATCTCCCAAAACCTAATGAATCCCCCATCTCTGATCTTACCCATTCTATTTACATTCTATTCTTTAATTTCATGCTTAATTCCCCGATCCCATTTTAATTTCCAGCAATTTAAGATTTTGTCACTTTAATTCCCTACAATTTAATTTTCTGTCATTTTACTTTATTGCAATTTAAGCTTCCCGCCATTTTACATTCAGCAATCCCAATTTCAATTCTGATTCTGCTCAACTAGTGTAATTCTTCAATTAACATTGCTCGATCCACTAATCCCTGTGGGATTCGACCTCACTCTTTTGTGAGTTTTTACTTGACGACAATCTGGTGCACTTGCCAGAAGGAAATTCGTTGAGAGGCAAATTCTCGCGTATCAAGTTTATGGCACCGTTGTCGGGGATTGGTTTTGTATTGACAATTATTGAATTGGAGGATAACTAGATTGAGCAATTTTTCTTTTCTTTTGTTAATAGTTTTTGTTTTAATTTGATTACTAATAATTTCTGTAATTTTAGTCGGTTTTCTTTGTTCATTCACTTGTTAGCACACTAACCACTAGCTGTTTGTAATATTGCCTCACTATAAAAATTCCAATGTCTTTTGGTGATTATTGTTTGAGACAGGGCATCTTGCAAGGGAAAAGGAAGCATCGATCATATTCTGGTCAATCAAAATTCAGGAGAAACTTCCCACCACCATAGAATGATTCATGTTATTTTGCTCATGGTGGGTGGGAGCATCAAGAAGCTGAAATGGGGTACTTCCTAGAGCCACAAAACAGTCCATTGATGAAGAGATTTGCTTGTTGGTCTAGATTTTCTTCTTATAGAAAAGAATTACTTCGTTGTAAGCATAGCTCCAAACTAACAAACAATTCTCACATCAAAAATTTTGGTTGTCACAAAGAACAAACCCCAAATAAGAATTAACCGTAGTATTTAGACTCTGGATCGTCTCACAAGGAATTGCAATGAAGTGTATACTTATTGGCTATGAAGGAACAAGGGGTTTGATTTATAAGGGGCGGAAAATAAACGGCAAGAAAAGTAAATCAAGCAAACAATTAAAGAAAGCAAAATAAAGAAAAGCAATTAATAAAGAGAGACATTCATGGCAAGAATTGAGATCATAGGCCTTCCATCCTAGTCACTAATAACAATAATTAACAAGAATTTATCTTATTACGTCATCCCCAATGATGGAAGAAGATATAGGTTATCTTCCATGAGAGAAAGTCTAACAAGACTACCTAATCTCAATCCAAATGTCCTAATCAACTCACTAATTGGATTAGCAAGAAATTAGAGTCAATGAAAATGATATTAACTAACTACTCTAGATCACCAACATAGGTTGGGTTTTCATGACTCAAGATTGCCTAATTACTCTTTCCAAGCCAAGAATGCTCAAAGTCTACTCTAAAGCCCAACCAAGCATTTTGTCAAACAATTGGTGGGTACAAATGGAAAGCATAATAAAAGTGCAAGAATAATAAATCTACCAACTACCAATTACAAGAAAAGTAAAATCACAACTCAAATCAACAATAGAAGAACATCAAACATTAAATTGCATTAAAGAAAATATCCAAATCCAACAAGAGTTCATCATCACAAAAGAGACATAAAACTAGAATTAACACTACAAGCTAAGAGAATCAAGAGTAGAAGCATAAAATTTTAAAGAAAACAAGATGAGAACATGAAATTGAAACTAGATCTAAGATGAAATTAACCTAAGAACCCTAATTCTAGAGAGAAGATGGAGCTTCTCTCTCTAGAAACTAACCTACATGATGCTAAGTTAAAAACAATTGCTCCCCCTTTGCCCAAGCTTAAATTCTGTATGAAATAGCATTAGAAATGAGTTGTATTGGGCCCAAAATGCTCTACAAATCGCTGGCCACGAGTTGGTTTTAATAAATCACTTGCACCAATCGGCGTGCACGTGTATAGTGCGTGTGCGCGTCCTTAGACGTCATGCAACTATAGAAAATTTTATGTCATTTTGAAGCCCCGGATGTTAGCTTTCCAACGCAACTAAAACTGCCTCATTTGGACCTCTGTAGCTCAAGTTATGGTCGATTGAGTGTGAAGAGGTCAGGCTTGACAGCTTTGCGGTTCCTTCATTCCTTCATGAGTTCTCCCGCTTTTCATGCTTTTCTCCTCACTTCTTCCATCCAATACTTACCTTATGAACCTGAAATCACTCAAAAAATACATCAAGGCATCGAATGGAATTAAAGTGAGTTAAAATCACCAATTTAAGGGCCTAAAAAGCATGTTTTCACATTTAAGCACAAATCAAGGGAGAATTGCAAAACAATGCTATTTCATTGAATAAATGTGGGAAAATGTGATAAAATCTCCCAAATTAAGCACAAGATAAACCACAAAATTGGGTTTATCAAACCTCCCCACATTTAAACTAAGCATGTCCTCATGCTAAAATCAAGAAAGAAGCAAAGGGTATCAACATTTATTTAATACAAACTAACTATATACAACCTATCTATATGCAATCTATCTACATGAATGCAACTACTTGGTTGAAATAAGTGGTGTGGGAAATCGTGATCGTTCATTCCTTGGTAACGGTGCTGAAAACTTAATACGCACGTTTCATAATCTTAGTTCTTTGTCACAACTTCGCACAACTAACCAGCAAGTGTACTGGGTCGTCCAAGTAATAAACCTTACGTGAGTAAGGGTCGATCCCACAGAGATTATCGGCTTAAAGCAAGCTATGGTCACCTTGTAAATCTCAGTCAGGCAGATTTAAATGGTTATGGTGAATTGATAATTAAAATATAATTAAAATATAAAATAGGATAGAGATACTTATGCAATTCATTGGTGAGAGTTTCAGATAAGTGTATAGAGATGCTTTTATTCCTTCTGAACCTCTGCTTTCCTACTGTCTTCATCCAATCATTCCTACTCCTTTCCGTGGCAAGCTTTATGTAGGGCATCACCGTTGTCAGTGGCTACTTTCCGTCCTCTCAGTGAAAATGGTCCAAAATGCACTGTCACCGCACGGCTCATCTGTCGGTTCTCGATCATACTAGAATAGGATTCAGTAATCCTTTTGCGTTTGTCACTACGCCCAGCACTCGCGAGTTTGAAGCTCGTCACAGCTATCCCTTCCCAGATCCTACTCGGAATACCACAGACAAGGTTTAGACTTTTCGGATCTCAAGAATGGCCGCCAATAAGTCTATCCTATACCACGAAGACTCTGATCGTGAATCAGGAGGCTAAGAGATATGCATTCAAGCTTGTTTGCATGTAGAACGGAAGTGTTTGTCAGGCATGCGTTCATAAGTGAGAATGATGATGAGCGTCACATAATCATCATATTCATCATGTTCTTGTGTGCGAATGAATATCTTAGAGAAGAAATAGTTTTGAATTAAATAGAAAAATAATAGTACTTTGCATTAATTCATGAGGAACAGCAGAGCTCCACACCATAATCTATGGTGTGTAGAAACTCTACCGTTGAAGATATATAAGAACAAGGTCCAGGCATGGCTGAATGGCCAGCCTCCATGATCTAAGAACTAAACGTCCAGAGATGTCTAATACAATAGTAAAAGGTCCTATTTATACTAAACTAGTTACTAGGGTTTACAGAGATAAGTAAATGATGCAGAAATCCACTTCCGGGGCCTACTTGGTGTGTGCTTGGACTGAGCATTGAGCTTTCATGTGTAGAGACTTCTTTTGGAGTTAAATGCCAGGTTATAACCTGTTTAAGGCGTTTAACTTTGCTTTGCAACCTGTTTCTGGCGTTTAACTCCAGAATAGGGTAGGAAGTTAGCGTTGAATGCTAGTTTGCGTTGTCTAAACTCGGGCAAAGTATGGATTATTATATATTGCTGGAAATCTCTGGATGTCTACTTTCCAACGCAATTGAGAGCGCACCATTTGGACTCATGTAGCTCCAGAAAATCCACTTTGAGTGCAGGGAGATCAGAATCCAATAACATCTGCAGTCCTTCTTCAGCCTCTGAATCAGATTTTCGCTTAAGTCTCTCAATTTCAGCCAGAAAGTACCTGAAATCATAGAAAAACACACAAACTCATAGTAAAGTCCAGAAATGTGATTTTTAATTAAAAACTAATAAAAATATACTAAAAACTAACTAAATCATACTAAAATCTATGTAAAAAACAATGCCAAAAAGTGTATAAATTATCTGCTCATCACAACACCAAACTTAAATTGTTGCTTGTCCCCAAGCAACTGAAAATCAAATAGGATAAAAAGAAGAGAATATACTATAAATTCCAAAATATCAATGAAACTTAGCTCCAACTAGATGAGCGGGACTAGTAGCTTTTTGCCTCTTGAATAGTTTTGGCATCTCACTTTTTCCATTGAAGTTCAGAATGATTGGCATCCATAGGAACTCAGAATTCAGATAGTGTTATTGATTCTCCTAGTTCAGTATGTTGATTCTTGAACACAGCTACTTTATGAGTCTTGGCCGTGGCCCTAAGCACTTTGTTTTCCAGTATTACCACCGGATACATAAATGCCACAGACACATAACTGGGTGAACCTTTTCAGATTGTGACTTAGCTTTGCTAAAGTCCCCAATTAGAGGTGTCCAGGGTTCTTAAGCACACTCTTTTTTTTTTTTTTTGCTTTGGACCTCGACTTTAACCGCTCAGTCTCAAGCTTTTGGCTTGACTCCTTCACGCCACAAGCACATGGTTAGGGACAGCTTGGTTTAGCCGCTTAAGCCAGGATTTTATTCATTTAGGCCCTCCTATCCACTGATGCTCAAAGCCTTGGATCCTTTTTATTACCCTTGCCTTTTGGTTTAAAGGGTTACTGGCTTTTTGCTCTTGCCTTTTGGTTTAAAGAGCTCTTGGCTTTTTCTGCTTGCTTTTTCTTTCTCTTTCTCTTTTTTTTCTTTTATTTTTGCCATTTTTTTTTCGCAAGCTTTTGTGTTCACTACTTTTTCTTGCTTCAAGAATCAATTTTATGATTTTTCAGATTATCAATAACATTTCTCCTTTTCATCATTCTTTCAAGATCCAACATATTTAACATTCATAAACAACAATATCAAAAGACATATGCACTGTTCAAGCATTCATTCAGAAAACAAAAAGTATTGTCACCACATCAAAATAATTAAACTAATTTCAAGGATGAATTCGAAATTCATGTACTTCTTGTTCTTTTGTAATTAAAGCATTTTTCATTTAAGAAAGGTGATGGTTTCATAGGACATTCATAGCTTTAAGACATGGACACTTAAACACTAATGATCATATAGTGAAGACACAAACATAAATAAAACATAAAGCATAGTAAACGAAAAACAAAAAAATAAGAACAAGGAGATTAAGGAACGGGTCCACCTTAGTGAGGGTGGCGTCTTCTTCTTCTTCTTGAAGAACCAATGGTACTCTTGAGCTCCTCTATGTCTCTTCCTTGTCTTTGTTGCTCCTCCCTCATAGCTCTTTGATCTTTTCTAATCTCATGGAGGATGATAGAGTGCTCTTGGTGCTCCATCCTTAGTTGTCCCATGTTGGAACTTAATTCTCCTAGGGAGGTGTTGATTTGCTCCCAATAGTTTTGTGGAGGAAAGTGCATCCCCTGAGGCATCTCAGGGATTTCATAGTGAGGAATTTCCTCATGCTCTTGTTGAGGTCCATGATCTCTTATTTACTCCTTCCTTTTCTTAGTGATGGGCTTGTGAGATGAATCTCTCCATCTCCCATGACTCGGAGTTGGAAGCAACTGCCTTCCCTTTCCTCTTTCTAGAGGTTTCTCCGACCTTAGGTGCCATTAATGGTTATGGAAAAATAAAAAGCAATGCTTTTACCACACCAAACTTAAAAGGTTTGCTCGTCTTCGAGCAAAAGAAGAAAGAAAGGATGAGAAGAAAAAGAGATGGAGAAGATGGAGGTGTGTGAATGGTTCGGCTAGGGGGGTTTATGTGGTTATGATGTGTGAAAAGGAAAGAGTGATGGTTTGAATTTGAGTGGGTGGGTGTAGGTGGGTTGTATGATGGTTTTAGATGAGTAATGGAGAGGTATGAAGAGGAGAGAAGAAGAGGTGGGGTAGGTGGAGATCCTGTGGGGTCCACAAATCCTGAGGGATCAAGGACTTATCATCCCTGCTCCATTTAGGTGTGTAAAAGCCCTTAGAGTGCAATCCTGGCGTTTAACGCCAGACTGCTGTTTGTTTCTGGCGTTAAACGCCAATTCCATGCTCTGTTCTGGCGTTAAATGCCAGTCTGGTGCTTGTTTCTGGCGTTTAACACCAGCTTGATGCTTCTTTCTGGCGTTAAACGCCAGTTTGATGCTTCTTACTGGCGTTTAAACGCCAGTAAGCTCTTCCTCCAAGGTGAGCTATTTTTAATGCTGTTTTTCATTCTGTTTTTGATTTTTCAGTAGTTTTTATGACTCCACATGATCATCAACCTAAAAAAAACATAAAATAACAATAGAAAATAAATAGATATAATTAAATAACATTGGGTTGCCTCCCAACAAGCGCTTCTTTAAAGTCAATAGCTTAACAGTGAGCTCTCATGGAGCCTCACAAATGTTCAGAGCATTGTTGGGACCTCCCAACACCAAACTTAGAGTTTGAATGTGGGGGTTCAACACCAAACTTAAAATTTGACTGTGGGGGCTTTGGTTGACTCTGCAGTGAGAGAAGCTTTTCATGCTTCCTTTCCATGGTTACAGAAGGAAATCCTTGAGTTTTAAACACAACGTTGTCCACATTCAGTTGAAGGACCAACTCTCCTCTGTCCACATCAATCACAGCTTTTGCTGTGGCTAGGAAGGGTCTTCCAAGGATGATGGATTCATCCTCATCCTTCCCAGTGTCTAGGATTATAAAATCAGCAGGGATGTAAAGGCCTTCAACCTTTACTAACACGTCCTCTACTTGTCCATAAGCCATTTTCATGGATTTGTCTGCCATCTTTAATGAGAAATTGGCAGCATGTACCTCAAAGATTCCCAGTTTCTCCATTACAGAGAGTGGCATAAGGTTAATGCTTGACCCTAGGTCACACAGAGTCTTCTCAAAGGTCATGGTGCCTATGTTACAGGGAATTAGGAATTTACCAGGATCCTGTTTCTTTTGAGGTAATTTCTGCCTATCCAATGCATTTAGTTCATTGGTGAGCAAGGGAGGTTCATCTTCCCAAGTCTCATTACCAAATAATTTGGCATTCAGCTTCATGATTGCACCAAGGTACTTAGCAACCTGCTTTTCAGTAATGTCTTCATCCTCTTCAGAGGATGAATACTCATCAGAGCTCATGAAGGACAGAAGCAAGTTGAATGGAATCTCTATGGTCTCTGTATGAGTCTCAGATTCCTTTGGTTCCTCAAAGGGAAAGTCCTTATTGGTCAGTGAACATCTCAGGAGGTCTTCCTCACTGGGATTTACGTCCTCCCCCCCCCCCCTCTGGGTTTGGCCACACCAAGTAAGGTTATGGCCTTGCACTCTCTTTTTGGATTCTCTTCTGTATTGCTTGGCAGAGTACTAGGAGGAGTTGCAGTGACCCTTTTACTCAGCTGACCCACTTGTGCCTCCAAATTTCTAATGGAGGACCTTGTTTCATTCATGAAACTTAGAGTGGCCTTAGATAGATCAGAGACTATGTTTGCTAAGCTAGATGGATTCTGCTCAGAATTCTCTGTCTGTTGCTGAGTGGATGATGGAAAAGGCTTGCTATTGCCAAACCTGTTTCTTCCATCATTATTCAAGCCTTGTTGAGGCTTTTGTTGATCCTTCCATGAGAAATTTGGGTGATTTCTCCATGAGGGATTATAGGTGTTTTCATAGGGTTCACCCATGTAATTCACCTCTGCTATTGCAGGGTTCTCAGGATCATAAGCTTCTTCTTCAGAAGATGCCTCTTTAGTACTGTTGGATGCAGCTTGCAATCCATTCAGACTCTGAGAAATCATATTGACTTACTGAGTCAATATTTTGTTCTGAGCCAATATGGCATTCAGAGCATCAATTTCAAGAACTCTCTTCCTCTAAGGCGTCCCATTACTCATAGGATTCCTTTCAGAAGTGTACATGAACTGGTTATTTGCAACCATGTCAATGAGTTCCTGAGCTTCTGCAGGCATTTTCTTTAGGTGAATGGATCCACCTACAGAATGGTCCAATAACATCTTAGATAATTCAGACAGACCATCATAGAATATATCCAGGATTGTCCATTCTAAAAGCATGTCAAAATGACACTTTTTGGACAGTTGCTTGTATCTCTCCCAAGCTTCATAGAGGGATTCACCTTCTTTTTGTCTGAAGGTTTGAACATCCACTCTAAGCTTACTCAACTTTTGAGGAGGAAAGAACTTGGCTAAGAAAGCCGTGACCAGCTTATCCCAAGAGTTCAGGCTATCTTTAGGTTGAGAGTCCAACCATATTCTAGCTCTGTCTCTTACAGCAAACGGGAAAAGCATAAGCTTTTAGACCTTGCGATCAACCCCATTGGTCTTAACAGTATCACAGATCTGCAAGAATTCAGTTAAGAACTGAAAAGGATCTTCAGATGGAAGTCCATGAAACTTGCAATTCTGTTGCATCAGAGAAACTAATTGAGGCTTTAATTGAAAATTGTTTACTCCAATGGCAGGGAATGAGATGCTTCTTCCATGCAAGTTAGAATTTGGTGTAGTAAAGTCACCAAGCATCTTCTTTGCATCTCCACCATTGTTGTTATTTTCGGCCATGTCTCCTTCTTTTTCGAAAATTTCTGTCAGGTTTTCTCCAGAGAGTTGTGCTTTAGCTTCCCTTAGCTTCCTCTTCAGAGTCCTTTCAGGTTCAGGATCAGCTTCAACAAGAATGTTCTTATCCTTGTTCCTGCTCATATGAAAAAGAAGAGAACAGAAAAGAAAATATGGAATCCTCTATGTCACAGTATAGAGATTCCTGTATGTGAGTAGAAGAAGAAAAGAAAAGAATAGAAGAAGAGAAATTCGAACACAGAGAGAAGAGTGGGTTCGAATTTTTGAGTAGAAGAGAAGTGTTAGTAGATAAATAAATAATTAGAAGGAGGTGATAGATGGACGAATTCGAAAATTAAATAAAATAAAATAAAAATATTTTTGTTTTTAATTTAAAATTAAAGTTAAAATTCAAAAATTTAAAAAAAAGAAAAATTAAATTAAATTAAATTAAATTAAAATTTAAAACAAATAGTTAATTAAAACAAATTTTTGAGAGAGGGGTTAGTAATTTTCGAAAATTAGGAGAGAGAAAAGTAGTTAGGTGGTTTTGAAAAAGATATGATTGAAATAGTAAATTTTTAAAATCAAACAAAAAGTTAAGTGGTTAATTGAAAAAGATTTGAAAATCAAATTTGAAACAGTGAGAAGTTATGAAAGATTTTGAAATTGATTTTGAAAAAGATATGATTGAAATTGAAAACGATATGATTGAAATTTAATTTGAAAAAGATTTAAAAAGAAAATTAAAAAGATTTGATTTTTAAAAATTAAAGTTGATTACTTGACTAACAAGAAACTAAAAGATAGGATCTTAAAATTTAAAGAATGAACCTTTCTTAATAGGCAAGTAACAACTTGAAATTTTTGAATCAAAATATTAATAGTTAGTATTAATTTCGAAAATATTAGATAAAAATAAGGAAAAGATTTTTGAAAATCATTTTGAAATTTTCGAAAATCATAAAAGAAAAATGAAAAAGATTTGACTTTTGAAAAAGATTTGAAAAAGATATAATTTTTAAAATGAAAATTTGATTTGACTCATAAGAAACAACTAAATTTTAAAAAGTTTTGAAAAAGTCAACTCAAATTTTCGAAAATTTATGAGAAAATAAGGGAAAGATATTTTTTTTTATTTTTGAATTTTTAATGAAGAAAGAGAAAAACAACCAAAAGACTCAAAACATGAAAATTATGAATCAAAACACATGATGCATGCAAGAACACCTTGAATGTCAAGATGAACACCAAGAACACTTTAAATGTCAAGATGAACACCAAGAACTTATTTTTGAAAATTTTTAAGAAAAGAAAAACATGCAAGACACCAAACTTAAAAATTTTTAATGTTGAGACACTAACATATTGAAAATGCATATGAAAAACAAGAAAAGACACAAACCATAAAAATGCAAAGATCAAACAAAGAAGATCATCAAGAAAAACTTTGAAGATCATGAAGAACATATGATGAATTTTTGAAAATTTTAATGAAAAATTAAAAAGATGCAATTGACACCAAACTTAAAAATTGACACTAGACTCAAACAAGAAACATCAAATTTTTTGTTTTTATGAATTTATAAAATTTTTTTTGGATTTTTTCGAAAATTAATTGGAAAAATGAAAAAGAAGAAAAATTTTTTTGTATTTTTCGAAAATAAGAAATAAAAAGCTTAAAATTAAAATAAAATTACCTAATATGAGCAACAAGATGAACCGTCAGTTGTCCAAACTCGAACAATCCCCGGCAACGACACCAAAAACTTGGTGTGGGAAATCGTGATCGTTCATTCCTTGGTAACTGATGAGCGGATAATTTATATGCTTTTTGGCATTGTTTTTAGTATGTTTTTAGTAGAATCTAGTTACTTTTAGGGATGTTTTTATTAGTTTTTATGTTAAATTCACATTTCTGGACTTTACTATGAGTTTGTGTATTTTTCTGTGATTTCAGGTATTTTCTGGCTGAAATTGAGGGACTTGAGCAAAAATCAGATTTAGAGGTTGAAGAAGGACTGCTGATGCTGTTGGATTCTGACCTCCCTGCACTCAAAATGGATTTTCTGGAGCTACATAACTCAAACTGGCACGCTTCCAATTGTGTTGGAAAGTAGACATCCAGGGCTTTCCATCAATATATAATAGTCCATACTTTGCCCAAGTTTAGACGATGCAAACTGGCGTTTGACGCCAGCTCTCTGCCCAATTATGGCGTCCAGCGCCAGAAACAAGTTGCAAAGTGGAGTTCAACGCCCAAAATGGCACAAAAGCTGGCGTTCAACTCCAAGAATGACCTCTCCACGTGTAGACTTCAAGCTCAGCCCAAGCACACACCAAGTGGGCCCTGGAAGTGGATTTATACATCAATTACTTACTTCTGTAAACCCTAGTAGCTAGTTTATTATAAATAGGACTTTTTATTAATATCTTCGGATCATCTTTAATCAGTTGTATGCTATCTTAGATCACGTATGGGGGCTGGCCATTCGGCCATGCCTGGACCTTTCACTTATGTATTTTCAACGGTAGAGTTTCTACACTCCATAGATTAAGGTGTGGAGCTCTGCTGTTCCTCAAAGATTAATGCAAAGTACTACTGTTTTTCTATTCAATTCAACTTATTCCGCTTCTAAGATATTCATTCACACTTCAACCTGAATGTGATGAATGTGACAATCATCATCATTCCCCATGAACGCATGCATGACAACCACTTCCGTTCTACCTTCGATTGAATGATTATCTCTTGGATCTCTTAATTAGAATCTTCGTGGTGTAAGCTAGATTGATGGCGGCATTCATGAGAATTCGGAAAGTCTAAACCTTGTCTGTGGTATTCTGAGTAGGATTCTGGGATTGAATGACTGTGACGAGCTTCAAACTCGCGATTGCTGGGCGTAGTGACAGACGCAAAAGGAGGGTGAATCCTATTCTAGCATGATCGGGAACCTTAGATGATTAGTCGTGCTGTGACAGAGCATTTGGACCATTTTCACAAGAGGAGGAGATGTAACCATTGACGACGGTGATGCCCTTGCATAAAGCTAGCCATGGAAAGGAGTAAGACTGATTGGATGAAGACAGCGGGAAAGCAGAGATTCAGAGGAACGAAAGCATCTCTACACGCTTATCTGAAATTCTCACCAATGAATTACATAAGTGTTTCTATCCATATTTTCTGTTTAATTAGTATTATTTTCGAAAACTCCATAATCAATTATTATCCACCTGACTGAGATTTACAAGGTGACCATATCTTGCTTCATACCAACAATCTCCGTGGGATCGACCCTTACTCACGTAAGGTTTATTACTTGGACGACCCAGTGCACTTGCTGGTTAGTTGTATCGAAGTTGTGACAAATTATGAATTGAGATTAGAGCACCAAGTTTTTGGCGCCGTTGCCGGGGATTGTTTGAGTTTGGACAACTGACGGTTCATCTTGTTGCTCAGATTAGGTAATTTTCTTCTTGTTTTGTTTTCAAAAATTTTTCAAAAATCTTTCAAAAATTTCTCCTTTGTTTTCGAAAAAAATTTCAAAATAAAAATGCTTTCAAAAATATATTTTTCTTCAGAATTTTTAAGAATGAATTCTAGTGTTTCATGAAGCATGTTGAAGCCTGACTGACTGTAGGGAATGTTAGGCGTGTCATGTCTAAATTACATACTAAAGCTTGGCTGGCTATTAAGCCATGCCTGACCCTTTGATATTAGCTTTAGACTAAAGAGCATAAGATTCCTGGAAGTCATATTAAAAATTTTGGAATCCTTATTTTTCTTTTTCAAAATGATTTTCGAAAAAATTAAAAGAAAATACAAAAAAAAAATCATAAATTCATAAAAATCAAAAATATTTTATGTTTCTTGTTTGAGTCTTGAGTCAAGTTGAAAGTTTAGTGTCAATTGCATATTCATCTTGCATTTTTCGAAAACTTCATGCATTCATGGTGTTCTTCATGATCTTCAAGTTGTTCTTGGTAAGTCTTCTTGTTTGATCTTGATGTTTTCTTGTTTTGCATCTTTTCTTGTTTTTCATGTGCATTTTTGCATCCATAAAGTCTAAACATGAAAGATTTCTAAGTTTGATGTCTTGCATGTTTTCTTTGCATATAAAAATTTTCAAAAATAAGTCTTGATGTTCATCATGACATTCAAAGTGTTCTTGGTGTTCATCTTGACATTCATAGCATTCTTGCATGCATTCATTGTTTTGATCCAAAATTTCCATGCATTGAGCATTTTTAGTATTTTTCTCTCTCATTATAAAAATTCAAAAAAAAATATATCTTCCCCTTTTTCTCTCTTAAAATTTCGAAAATTATATTTGACTTTTTCAAAATTTTTTAAAAATCTAGTTGTTTTTATGAGTCAAATCAAATTTTCAATTTAAAAATCCTATCTTTTTCAAAATCTTTTTTAAAAATCAAATCTTTTTCATTTTCTTAGTTATTTTCGAAAATTACAAAAATATTTTTCAAAAATCTTTTTCTTAATTTTATATCATAATTTTCGAAAATAACATCATCAATTAATGTTTTGATTCAAAAATTTCAAGTTTGTTACTTGCTTGCTAAGAAAGATTCAAACTTTGAGTTCTAGAATCATATATTGTGATTTCTTGAGAATCAAGTCATTAATTATGATTTTAAAAATCAAATCTTTTTCAAAACTAATTTCAATCATATCTTTTCAAAAATATCTTCTTATCTTATCTTTTTCAAAAATTTGATTTCAAAATATCTTTTCTAACTTCCTAACTTCTTATCTTTTCAAAATTTATTTCAACTAACTAACTAACTTTTTGTTTGTTTCTTATCTTTTTCAAAACTACCTAACTAACTCCCTCTCTCTCTAATTTTCGAAAATATCTTCCCTCTTTTTCAAAATTTCTTTTTAATTAACTAATTATTTTAATTTTTGATTTTAATTTTCGAAAAATTACTAACCTTTTTCAAAAAAACTATTTTCGAAAATCACTAACTCTTTTTCAAAATTATTTTCGAAATTTTCCCTCTCTCATCTTATTCTATTTATTTATTCATCTACTAACATCTCCTCACCTCACATCTCTGCTCTCCTCACCCTTGTGTTTCTTTCCTTACATTACATTCTTTGTCCCCTTCCTTTCTTCCACTCACACAGGGACTTCTATACTGTGGTATAAAGGATCCCTATCATTATTATTATTATTTTTTCTGTGCCCTCTTCTTCGTCATATGAGCAGGAGCAAGGACAAGAATATTCTTGTTGAAGCAGATCCAGAACCTGAAAGGACTCTGAAAAGGAAACTAAGAGAAGCTAAATTACAACAATCCAGAGATAACCTTTCAGAAATTTTCGAACAAGAAGAGGAGATGGCAGCCGAAAATAATAATAATGCAAGGAGAATGCTTGGTGACTTTACTGCACCTAATTCCAATTTACATGGAAGAAGCATCTCCATTCCTGCCATTGGAGCAAACAACTTTGAGCTGAAACCTCAGCTAGTTTCTCTGATGCAGCAGAACTGCAAGTTTCATGGACTTTCATCTGAAGATCCCTTTCAGTTCTTAACTAAATTCTTGCAGATATGTGATACTATTAAGACTAATGGAGTAGCTCCTGAAGTCTACAGGCTCATGCTTTTCCCTTTTGCTGTAAGAGACAGAGCTAGAGTGTGGTTGGATTCTCAACCCAGAGATAGCCTGAACTCTTGGGACAAGCTGGTCACGACTTTCTTAGCCAAGTTCTTTCCTCTTCAAAAGCTGAGCAAGCTTAGAGTGGACGTTCAAACCTTCAGACAGAAAGAAGGTGAATCCCTCTATGAAGCTTGGGAAAGATACAAGCAGCTGACCAAAAAGTGTCCTTCTAACATGCTTTCAGAATGGACCATCCTGGATATATTCTATGATGGTTTATCTGAGCTATCAAAGATGTCATTGGATACTTCTGCAGGTGGATCCATTCACCTAAAGAAAACGCCTGAAGAAGCTCAAGAACTCATTGACATGGTTGCTAATAATCAGTTCATGTACACCTCTGAGAGGAATCCTGTGAGTAATGGGACGCCTATGAAGAAGGAGGTTCTTGAAATTGATACTCTGAATGCCATATTGGCTCAGAATAAAATATTGACTCAGCAAGTCAATATGATTTCTCAGAGTCTGAATGGAATGCAAGCTGCATCCAACAGTACTCAAGAGGCATCTTCTGAAGAAGAAGCTTATGATCCTGAGAACCCTGCAATAGCAGAGGTGAATTACTTAGGTGAACCTTATGGAAACATCTATAATCCATCATGGAGAAATCATCCAAATCTCTCATGGAAGGATCAACAAAAGCCTCAACAAGGCTTTAATAATGGTGGAAGATACAGGTTTAACAATAGTAAACCTTTTCCATCATCCACTCAGCAACAGACAGAGAACTCTGAACAAAATACCTCTAATTTAGCAAACTTAGTCTCTGATCTATCTAAGGCCACTGTGAGTTTCATGAATGAAACAAGGTCATCCATTAGAAATTTGGAGGCACAAGTGGGCCAGCTGAGTAAAAGAATCACTGAAATCCCTCCTAGTACTCTCCCAAGCAATACAGAAGAAAATCCAAAAGGAGAGTGCAAGGCCATTGAATTAATCACCATGGCCGAACCTGTGAAGGAAGGAGAGGACGTGAATCCCAAGGAGGAAGACCTCCTGGGACGTCCAGTGATCAATAAGGAGCTTCCCTCTGAGGAACCAAAGGAATCTGAGACTCATCTAGAGACCATAGAGATTCCATTGAACCTCCTTATGCCATTCATGAGCTCTGATGAGTATTCCTCTTCTGAAGAGAATGAGGATGTTACTGAAGAGCAAGCTGCCAAGTTTCTTGGTGCAATCATGAAGCTGAATGCCAAATTATTTGGTATTGAGACTTGGGAAGATGAACCTCCCTTGTTCACCAATGAACTAAGTGATCTGGATCAACTGAGATTGCCTCAAAAGAAACAGGATCCTGAAAAGTTCGTAATACCTTGTACCATAGGCAACATGATCTTTGAAAAGGCTCTGTGTGACCTTGGTTCAGGAATAAACCTCATGCCCCTCTCTGTAATAGAGAAACTGGGAATCTTTGGGGTGCAAGCCACTAAAATCTCATTAGAGATGGCAGATAATTCAAGAAAATAGGCTTATGGACAAGTAGAGGACGTGTTAGTAAAGGTTGAAGGCCTTTACATCCCTGCTGATTTCATAGTCCTAGATACTGGGAAGGATGAGGATGAATTCATCATCCTTGGAAGACCTTTCCTAGCCACAGCAAGAGCTGTGATTGATGTGGACAGAGGAGAATTGATCCTTCAAATAAATGAGGACAACCTTGTGTTTACAACTCTAGGATCTCTCTCTGCATCCATGGAGAGGAAGCATAAAAAGCTTCTTTCAAAGCAGAATCAAACAAAGCCACCATAGTCAAACTCTAAGTTTGGTGTTGGGAGCCCACAACCAAATTCTAAGTTTGGTGTCAAACCCCCATATCCAAACTCTAAGTTTGGTGTTGGGAGGTCTCAACAAAGCTCTACACATCTGTGAGGCTCCATGAGAGCCCACTGTCAAGCTATTGACATTAAAGAAGCACTTATTGGGAGGCAACCCAATTTTTATTTATCTAACTATATTTTTCTTAGTTATATGTCTTTATAGGTTCATGATCATGTGGAGTCATAAAATAAATATAAAAATTAAAAACGGAATAAAAAACAGCAGAAGAAAAATCACACCCTGGAGGAAGACCTTACTGGCGTTTAAACGCCAGTAAGAAGCATGTTTTGGGCATTCAACGCCAGAACAGAGCATGGTTCTGGCGCTGAACGCCAGAAATGGGCAGCATCTGGACGTTTCAACGCCAGAAATGCACCCTGGAGAAGAGCTGGCGCTGAACGCCCAGAACAAGCATGGTTTTGGCATTCAACACTAGAAATGGGCAACAAATGGGGGTTCAACGCCCAGAACAAGCACCAATCTGGCGCTGAACGCCCAGAGTTGTGTGCAAAGGCATTGTGCATGCCTAATTGGGTGCAAGGATGTAAATCCTTGAACACCTCAGGATATGTGGACCCCACAGGATCACCTCAGGATCTGTGGACTCCACAGGATCCCCACCTACCTCCACTCACTTCTTCTCACCCCTCTTTCACACAATCCCATAAACACTCTTCCCCAAAACCCTTCACCAATCACCTCAATCTCTCTTCCCCAACACCTCTTCACCACTCACATCCATCCACTCTTCCCTATAAACCTACCTCATAAACTCCACTTACCTTCAAAATTCAAAATCAATTTCCCACCCAAACCCACCCTAAATGGCCGAACTTACCCCCCCTCCCTTCCCTATATATAACCCTCCATTCTTCCTCACTTTCACACAACACAACCCTCTTTTCTCTTCTTGGCTGAAACACACCTCCCCCCTCTTCTCCATATTTTCTTCTTTTTCTTCTTCTATTCTTTCTTCTCTTGCTCGAGGGCGAGCAAAATTCTATGTTTGGTGTGGTAAAAGCATAAGCTTTTTGTTTTTCCATTACCATTGATGGCACCCAAGACCGGAGAATCCTCTAGAAAAGGGAAGGGGAAGACAAAAGCTTCCACTTCCGAGTCATGGGAGATGGAAAGATTCATCTCCAAAGCTCATCAAGACCACTTCTATGATGTTGTGGCCAAGAAGAAGGTGATCCCCGAGGTCCCTTTCAAACTCAAGAAAAATGAGTATCTGGAGATCCGACATGAAATCCAAAGAAGAGGTTGGGAAGTTCTAACAAACCCCATCCAACAAGTCGGCATCCTAATGGTTCAAGAGTTCTATGCCAATGCATGGATCACTAGGAACCATGATCAAAGTAAGAACCCGGATCCAAAGAATTATGTTACAATGGTTCGGGGGAAATACTTAGATTTTAGTCCGGAGAATGAGAGGTTGGCGTTTAACTTGCCTATGATGCAAGGAGATGAGCGCCCCTACACTAGAAGGGTCAACTTTAATCAAAGGTTGGACCAAGTCCTCATCGACATATGTGTGGAAGGAGCTCAATGGAAGATTGACTCCAAAGGCAAGCCAGTTCAACTAAGAAGACTGGACCTCAAGCCTGTGGCTAGAGGATGGTTGGAGTTCATCCAACGCTCCATCATCCCCACTAGCAATCGATCTGAAGTTACTGTGGATCGGGCCATCATGATCCATAGCATCATGATTGGAGAGAAAGTAGAAGTTCATGAAGTCATCTCCATTGAACTCTACAAAATAGCCGAAAAGCCCTCCCCTGGGGCAAGGCTAGCTTTCCCTCATCTTATCTGCCATCTATGTTACTCAGCTGGAGCTTTCATAGAAGGAGACATTCCTATTGAGGAAGAGAAGCCCATCACTAAGAAAAAGATGGAGCAAGCAAGAGAGCCCATTCATGGAGCTCAAGAGGCGCAGGAAGCTCATCACCATGAGATCCCGGAGATGCCTCCAATGCATTTCCCTCCACAAAACTATTGGGAGCAAATCAACACCTCCCTAGGAGAATTAAGTTCCAACATGGGACAACTAAGGGTGGAACATCAAGAGCACTCCATCATCCTTCATGAAATCAGAGAAGATCAAAAAGCAATGAGGGAGGAGCAACAAAGACAAGGAAGAGACATAGAAGAGCTCAAGGACATCATTGGTTCCTCAAGAAGGAAACGCCACCATCACTAAGGTGGACTCATTCCTTGTTCTTACATTCTCTGTTTTTCATTTTCTCTATGTTAAGTGCTTATCTATGTTTGTGTCTTATTACATGATCATTAGTAGTTAGTAACTATGTCTTAAAGTTATGAATGTCCTATGAATCCATCACCTCTCTTAAATGAAAAATGTTTTAATTCAAAAGAACAAGAAGTACATGAGTTTCGAATTTATCCTTGAACTTAGTTTAATTATATTGATGTGGTGACAATGCTTCTTATTTTCTGAATGAATGCTTGAACAGTGCATATGTCTTTTGAAGTTGTTGTTTATGAATGTTAAATATGTTGGCTCTTGAAAGAATGATGATAAGGAGACATGTTATTTGATAATCTAAAAAATCATAAAAATGATTCTTGAAGCAAGAAAAAGCAGCAAAGAACAAAGCTTGCAGAAAAAAAAAGGCAAAAAAAAAATAGAAAAAAAAAAGAGAAAAAGCAAGCAGAAAAAGCCAAAAGCTCTTAAAACCAAGAGGCAAGAGCAAAAAGCCAATAACCCTTAAAACCAAAAGGCAAGGGTAATAAAAAGGATCCCAAGGCTTTGAGCATTAGTGGATAGGAGGGCCTAAAGGAATAAAATCCTGGCCTAAGCGGCTAAACCAAGTTGTCCCTAACCATGTGCTTGTGGCGTGTAGGTGTCAAGTGAAAACTTGAGACTGAGCAGTTAAAGTCAAGGTATAAAGCAAAAAAAAGAGTGTGCTTAAGAACCCTGGACACCTCTAATTGGGGACTTTAGCAAAGCTGAGTCACAATCTGAAAAGGTTCACCCAATTATGTGTCTGTGGCATTTATGTATCCGGTGGTAATACTGGAAAACAAAGTGCTTAGGGCCACGGCCAAGACTCATAAAATAGCTGTGTTCAAGAATCATCATACTGAACTAGGAGAATCAATAACACTATCTGAACTCTGAGTTCCTATAGAAGCCAATCATTCTGAACTTCAATGGATAAAGTGAGATGCCAAAACTATTCAAGAGGCAAAAAGCTACAAGTCCCGCTCATCTGATTGGAGCTATGTTTCATTGATAGTTTGGAATTTATAGTATATTCTCTTCTTTTTATCCTATTTGATTTTCAGTTTCTTAGGGACAAGCAACAATTTAAGTTTGGTGTTGTGATGAGCGGATAATTTATATGCTTTTTGGCATTATTTTTAGTATATTTTTAGTAGAATCTAGTTACTTTTAGGGATGTTTTTTATTAGTTTTTATGTTAAATTCACATTTCTGGACTTTACTATGAGTTTGTGTATTTTTCTGTGATTTCAGGTATTTTCTGGCTGAAATTGAGGGACTTGAGCAAAAATCAGATTTAGAGGTTGAAGAAGGACTGCTGATGCTGTTGGATTCTGACCTCCCTGCACTCAAAATGGATTTTCTGGAGCTAAAAAACTCAAAATGGTGCGCTTCCAATTGCGTTGGAAAGTAGACATCCAGGGCTTTCCATCAATATATAATAGTCCATACTTTGCCCAAGTTTCGACGACGAAAACTAGCGTTCAACGCCAGCTCTCTGCCCAATTCTAGCGTCCAGCGCCAGAAACAAGTTGCAAAGTGGAGTTCAACGCCCAAAATGTCACAAAAGCTGGCATTCAACTCCAAGAATGATCTCTCCACGTATAGACTTCAGGCTTAGCCCAAGCACACACCAAGTGGACCCCGGAAGTGGATTTATACATCAATTACTTACTTCTGTAAACCCTGGTAGCTAGTTTATTATAAATAGGACTTTTTATTAATATCTTCGGATCATCTTTGATCAGTTGTATGCTATCTTAGATCACGTATGGGGGCTGGCCATTCGGCCATGCCTGGACCTTTCACTTATGTATTTTCAACGGTAGAGTTTCTACACTCCATAGATTAAGGTGTGGAGCTCTGCTGTTCCTCAAAGATTAATGCAAAGTACTACTGTTTTTCTATTCAATTCAGCTTATTCCGCTTCTAAGATATTCATTCGCACTTCAACCTGAATGTGTTGAATGTGACAATCATCATCATTCCCCATGAATGCGTGCCTGACAACCACTTCCGTTCTACCTTCGATTGAATGATTATCTCTTGGATCTCTTAATCAGAATCTTCGTGGTGTAATCTAGATTGATCGCGGCATTCATGAGAATCCGAAAAGTCTAAACCTTGTTTGTGGTATTCCGAGTAGGATTCTGGGATTGAATGACTGTGACGAGCTTCAAACTCGTGATTGCTGGGCGTAGTGACAGACACAAAAGGAGGGTGAATCCTATTCCAGCATGATCGGGAACCTCAGATGATTAGTCGTGTTGTGACAGAGCATTTGGACCATTTTCACAAGAGGAGGGGATGTAACCATTGACAACGGTGATGCCCTTGCATAAAGCCAGCCATGGAAAGGAGTAAGACTGATTGGATGAAGACAGCGGAAAAGCAGAGATTCAGAGGAACGAAAGCATCTCTACACGCTTATCTGAAATTCTCACCAATGAATTACATAAGTGTTTCTATCCCTATTTTCTGTTTAATTAGTATTATTTTCGAAAACTCCATAATCAATTATTATCCGCCTGACTGAGATTTACAAGGTGACCATAGCTTGCTTCATACCAACAATCTCCGTGGGATCGACCTTTACTCACGTAAGGTTTATTACTTGGACGACTCAGTGCACTTGCTGGTTAGTTGTATCGAAGTTGTAACAAATTATGAATTGAGATTAGAGCACCAAGTTTTTGGAGCCATTACCAGAGATCACAATTTCATGCACCAGTAACGGCGCTGAAAACTTAATACGCACATTTCATAATCTTATTTCTTTGTCACAACTTCGCACAACTAACCAACAAGTGCACTGGGTCGTCCAAGTAATAACCTTACGTGAGTAAGGGTCGATCCCACAGAGATTGTCGGCTTGAAGCAAGCTATGGTCACCTTGTAAATCTTAGTCAGGCGGATTTAAATGGTTATGGTGAATTGATAATTAAAATATAATTAAAATATAAAAAAGGATAGAGATACTTATGCAATTCATTGATGAGAGTTTTAGATAAGCATATAGAGATGCTTTTGTTCCTTCTGAACCTCTGCTTTCCTGCTGTCTTCATCCAATCATTCGTACTCCTTTCCATCGCAAGCTTTATGTAGGGCATCACCGTTGTCAGTGGCTACTTCCCGTCCTCTTAGTGAAAATGGTCCAAAATGCGCTGTCACCGCACGGCTAATCATCTGTCGGTTCTCGATCATACTGGAATAGGATTCAGTAATCCTTTTGCGTTTGTCACTACACCCAGCACTCGCGAGTTTGAAGCTCGTCACAGCCATCCCTTCCCAGATCCTACTCGGAATACCACAGACAAGGTTTAGACTTTCCGGATCTCAAGAATGGCCGCTAATAATTCTAGCCGATACCACGAAGACTCTAATCGTGAATCAAGAGGCTAAGAGATATGCATTCAAGCTTGTTTGCATGTAGAACGAAAGTGTTTGTCAGGCACGCGTTCATAAGTGAGAATGATGATGAGCGTCACATAATCATCACATTCATCATGTTCTTGTGTGCGAATGAATATCTTAGAGAAGAAATAGGCTTGAATTGAATAGAAAAACAATAGTACTTTGCATTAATTCATGAGGAACAGCAGAGCTCCACACCTTAATCTATGGTGTGTAGAAACTCTACCGTTGAAAATACATAAGAACAAGGTCCAGGCATGGCTGAATGGCCAGCCTCCATTATCTAATAACTAAATGTCCAGAGATATCTAATACAATAGTAAAAGGTCCTATTTATACTAAACTAGTTACTAGGGTTTACAGAGATAAGTAAATGATGCAAAAATCCACTTCCGGGGCCCACTTGGTGTGTGCTTGGGCTGAGCATTGAGCTTTCATGTGTAGAGACTTCTTTTGGAGTTAAACGCTAGGTTGTAACCTATTTCTGGCGTTTAACTCTGTTTTGCAATCTGTTTCTGGCGTTTAACTCCAGAATAGGGCAGGAAGCTGGCGTTGAACGCCAGTTTGTGTCATCTAAACTCGGGCAAAGTATGAACTATTATATATTGCTAGAAAGCCCTGGATGTCTACTTTCCAACGCAATTAAAACCGCTCCATTTATACTACTGTAGCTCCAGAAAATCCACTTTGAGTGCAGGGAGGTCAGAATCTAATAGCATCTGCAGTCCTTCTTCAGCCTCTGAATCAGATTTTCGCTCAAGTCCCTCAATTTTAGCCAGAAAGTACTTGAGATCATAGAAAAACACACAAACTCATATTAAAGTCCAGAAATGTGATTTTTAATTAAAAGCTAATAAAAATATACTAAAAACTAACTAAATCATACTAAAAACTATGTAAAAATAATGCCATAAAGCGTATAAATTATCCGCTCATCAATAAGTCAACTTCCAAGAATACACATACAAGTACAAGGGCTAAGGAAATTGTAGTCAAACAAACCCACAATTGAATTGAATCATTGAAAGATTTTCCAAACTTGCAAGAAAAGATGATCATGGGTGGAAACATGTAATTGAGCGATCGAACCCTCACTGGATGTGTAATGTGCTACAATTAAGAACAAATGGGTTAAGTATAGGCTCAAAGTTGGCTAACAATGGAAGATAAAAGGATAGGCTATTTGGGTAAGTGAGCTATTTGAACAATGGCCTCAATCATATAAATGCATGTATACACAAAATAATGGACATAAAGAATTAAACAAATCAAAGATTACAATCATAGGAAAGGAATAATGCACACAAGAATGAAAATAAGTGGTTATATGATGCAACCACACAATTAGGCTCAAATCTCACATGCTTGTGTTCTTAGCTCACAACATGATCCACAAAGTATATAATTCAAGCAATTTCTAAAAAAAAAAATTTTTCAATCAATTGGGGTGCCCTATAGATAAAATCCTTAGAAAATATTGTGATTTTGACTAAGCTTAATATATACATATGCAATGCAACCAAAAATCCTAAAAGACCTAAAAATGAAATGCAAAAGTGTTGGGATTAGAAACTTGTCACCCAAAAATGCCGAGCGGTCGGACGATCTCCCCACACTTAAAAGTTTGCACCGTCCTCGGTGCATCCAAAGATGAGCAAAGGGGGTACGGCGACTTTCCTAGTTGCTACCTTCAGCTGGTAGGTCAACCGATGCTGCGTGTTCTTCTCCCGCTTCCGTTTTTTGCTTATGGTGCATCGATCATGAAAAATAATATAAACACCGTAAGATGAAAAAATACAAAAGTAAGGAAGAGTGAATTGTTGGTATGAGGTAAGAACCACTAGAATAGAGTGAGTGAATTATTGTGACATTGATGAAAAATAAGTGTGTGGGTCCTAACTTGTATGCGGTTTAGAACTCACACTCTAGTATTTAGAAACCATGTCACAATTATACAAAAGAAGACACACATTTCACTAATTCTAGTGTGCTTGAAATACTTCAAAAAACTTGTAGGTTAAGTCAACCACACAAGTAGTGAAGAGGCATGAAAGTATTCAAGCAATTAATCAAGCAATTGTGAAATTGGATAATGTATGGACATTTATTGATATGTAGGTAGACTTAGTGAACCAAATGGCATATGAAACTCACACAACAATCAATGACACATATTGAAGTTGTTGCAACACCTAAGTGACATAGAGGTGAAACACATGGATGCTATGGAACTTAGGAAAAAGAAGATAGAAGTGGAAATCAATCACATAGTAAGCATGGCCCACAAAGCTTTACAAAGCTCAAAAATATGTCACTAAGTAAGCTTTCAATCCAATTTCACAATTCTACAATCTCAATGCATGAAATAAGTGATGTGAATAAGGTAAACTATAAACAAGCATCACCTAAAAAAATTGCAATGATAATATACAATTGCCTAACAATAGATGATGAATGCATGGTGGCTAAAACATGCAATTCAAAGAGTTAAGATGCATGAAGGCAACGTAACATGTACTTGGTGTTCAAAGACATTAAGCATGAAAAGTTCCAAACCAAGTAACCAAATACAACCTCATCACAGAAATCCAACAATGACAATTAAAACAATGATGTTAAACTAACATCCCATTAGTAATAAGCAGCAGTAAATGGTAAACAAGATTAGTAATCCAACACTTATAATGGAAAACAAAAATTAAACTAACTAACTAACTAAAAGAAATAGTGTTACATGATGCTTGGTAGTATTGGATGATGATTGAAGGGTGGAAAGAGAAGAGAAGAAGGAAAAAATGGAAAGAGGAGAAGAAAAGAAGGTGGGTGAAACAGGGCAATCCACGCATGTGCGTCATGTACGCGTAAGCATGGATTGATGAAATAGAAGCGATGCGTACGCGTGCATGGCAAAGCAGAGAGTCAACGCGTACGCCAAAGGTACGCGTGCGCGTGCCCTGGGGCACAAAGTTGGCACACTTCAGGCACAACTCTCGGAAAAATGGTTGGGAAGTGGGAAAATTCAATCCACGCGTACGCGTGCATGACGTGTGCGCGTGGGTGGCCGAAAATACTTGGGCACGCGTACGCGTGGAGTGCGCGTGCACGTGGATGATGCTCTGTTTTTCAAAATTTTTCTATATTTTTGCACCAAACTAAGCATTCCAAACCTCCAAATAGCTACCAAAACATCATAAAACCTTCTCTAACCTACTAGAATCCCAGATAAACTCAACTAGGCAATCAAAACATGAAATTAAACCTAAATTACCAATATTTACAAAGAGGAAAAGGGAAAGATGTTACCATAGTGGGGTGTCTCCTACCTAGCACTTTTGTTTATTGTCCTTAAGTTGGACTTAAGGGGAGCTCTTCATCAAGGTGGCTTGTGCTTGAATCCATCCTTGAACATCCACCAATGCTTGGACTTCCATTGTGCTTCATCATTCAAAGTTAAAAACTCCAAGCTTTGATGGAGTTCTTCACAAACCATAGGCTCCCAAAGTTGATCTTCCTTGTGCGATCTGGGATCCCACACTTTGTTTTCACACCCGTCCTTGAGTTGATCATGGTGAATTCCTCCGGGGGGCAAGAGAGATGAATTCTCATGGAAGCACCAAACTATCCTCCTAGACCCATCCAATTGAGCACTAGTCCAACCTTTGCTCCTCGAAGCTTCAACCATAATGAGCCTAGACTTATAACACCAACCACTAAATATCCTCCTCTTTTGCTTAATTCTACAAAGTGCTTTAAGTTGGCCATCTGTCTCAAGTAAACCATATTCAAGTGGGATAATAAAGTTAAGAGTTAGAGGTTTTACCCACTCAAATGAAGGATTAGATGACAACCTAGGTGGAGGAGTTCCCAACGGTCTTGACAAAACATGCTCCACTCCCGTACATCCTTTTTGGAAGGCTTCCACCACTTGGCAAGATACTTCATGCTCTACCTCTTGCCAAGCTTCCTCAAGTTCACATTCTTCTTCACCAATGTCCTCTAGCTCTTCCCCATCACTCAAATTATACATAGGATGTTGAGTAAAATCTACCTCATCATCAATTCCGAGCATAGTGGGGAAGGATTCTTCAAGCTCAAAAGGATCATATGTTGGTATGGAATCATCATAAATAGGAGGGCTTATTACTTGGGACACTTCTTCCAATTCTTCAATCACATTGTGCCATGGAGGTTGTGCACTCTCCTCCTTAACATCAACTTCGAACTCCATGGAAGAAGGCTCTTCAATTTGTGCTTCCTCTATGTACTCAACATATCCTAAGGCTCCAACCACTACTTCCTCTTGTTCAATAATATCTACCTCCTCCTTTTGTTGCATTTCTTGCTTTAACTCCTCTTCTTCACCTTGGAGCTTCAAGTTCACTCCCTCACTAAGCTCCTTGGTTGCTTCTCTATATTCAACAATGGGAGTGCCTTGATCGCATAGGCTTAGGCAGGATGAGACTATGTTGCCAATGGCTTCTACCATGATAGCCATTTTCGCTCTTAACTCCTCAAACTTCTTTTCATCCTCCTCGTGTCGCCTTAAGATATGAGATTCAAGATCTCTCAATTCTAGCATGTGGGCTTCATCGGGAGATGATGGTGGATGAGAGGGTTCATTATTTGAGGGAAGGTTGTTGTAATTGGAGGGTGGTTCATATTGGTAAAATTCTAGAGGTGGTGTGTATAAAATTTGTGGCTCTTGGGAGTATTGGTGTTAGAATGGTGGTGGCTCTAGATATGGTTCATATGGTGGTTGGTATGGTGGGTGTGGGTTGGGGTCATATGGAGATGAATGGTGGTATGAGGCTTGTGAGTATGGTTGAGAGCTATATTGAGGAGGGGATTCATATGTATGTGGTGGTTGTGGTTGACAATCACAATAAGGGTCATCACATACATTAGATCGGTATGCATTAGGATAAGGAGTATACCCATAAGAATCCGAAGAGTAGTCACGTTGGGGTGGCGCTTGGACGGCTCGGGTGGCAATAAATGCCCTTTGGTTGTCGCGCATCTCCGTGAGGATAGTAGTCATGTCCCCTATCACTCTTGTCAAGCCTTGATCTCCAAATTCTTAATGCACATCCTCATTAAAGATTCCATTTTCTACAACATAGTTTGAACCAAACTCATAGCCAAAGTGATGAGAATTCATGATGATAAGAGAAAATAAAAACAAAAGCTAACAAGGAATAAGGAAAACTAAATCCTAAAACTAGCAAAAATCAACAAGCAAATCCAAAATCAATCTATTTACAATATATATAATAGCCAATAATATAGCACCATTGCAATTCCCCGGCAACGGCGCCATTTTGATAGATGAGATTTGCTCGATGGTCTAGATTTTCTTCTTATAGAAAAGAATTACTTCGTTGTAAGCATAGCTCCAAACCAACAAACAATTCTCACATAAAAAATTTTGGTTGTCACAAAGAACAAACCCCAAATAAGAATTAACCGAAGTATTTAGACTCCGGGTCATCTCACGAGGAATTGCAATGAAGTGTATACTTATTGGCTATGAAGGAACAAGGGGGTTTGATTTAGAAGGGGCGAAAAATAAATGGCAAGAAAAGTAAATCAAGCAAACAATTAAAGAAAGCAAAATAAAGAAAAGTAATTAATAAAGAGAGACATTCATGGCAAGAATTGAGATCATAGGCCTTCCATCCTAGTCACTAATAACAATAATTAACAAGAATTTATCTTATTACATCATCCCCAATGATGGAAGAAGATATAGGTTATCTTCCATGAGAGAAAGTCTAACAAGACTAGCTAATCTCAATCCAAATGCCTAATCAACTCACTAATTGGATTAGCAAGAAATTAGAGTCAATGGAAATGATATTAACTAATAACTCTAGATCACCAACATAGGTTGGGTTTTCATGACTCAAGATTGCCTAATTACTCTTTCCAAGCAAAGAATGCTCAAAGTCTACTCTAAAGCCCAACCAAGCATTTTGTCAAACACTTGGTGGGTACAAATGGAAAGCATAGTAAAAGTGCAAGAATAATAAATCTACCAACTACCAATTGCAAGAAAAGTAAAATCACAACTCAAATCAACAATAGAAGAACATCAAACATTAAATTGCATTAAAGAAAAGATCCAAATCCAACAAGAGTTCATCATCACAAAAGAGACATACAAGTAGAATTAACACTACAAGCTAAGAGAATCAAGAGTAGAAGCATGAAATTGAAAAGAAAACAAGATGAGAACATGAAATTGAAACTAGATCTAAGATGAAATTAACCTAAGAACCCTAATTCTAGAGAGAAGAGGGAGCTTCTCTCTCTAGAAACTAACCTACATGATGCTAAGTTACAAACAATTGCTCCCCCTTTGCCCAAGCTTGAATTCTGCATAAAATAGCATTAGAAATGAGTTGGATTATGTCCAAAATGCTTTACAAATCGCTGGCCACGAGTTGCTTTTAGTAAATCACGTGTACCAATCGGTGCGCATGCGTACAGTGTGCGTACATGTCCCTAGATGTCAAGAAACTATGGCAAATTTTATATCATTTTGAAGCCCTGGATGTTATCTTTCTAACGCAACTAGAACTGCCTCATTTGGACCTCTGTAGCTCAAGTTATGGTCGATACAGTACGAAGAGGTCAGGCTTGACAGCTTTGCAGTTCCTTCATTTCTTCATGAGTTCTCCCGCTTTGCATGCTTTTCTCCTCACTTCTTCCATCCAATACTTGCCTTATGAAACTGAAATCACTCAACAAACACATCAAGGCAACGAATGGAATTAAAGTGAGTTAAAATCACCAATTTAAGGGCCTAAAAAGCTTGTTTTCACATTTAAGCACAAATCAAGGGAGAATTGCAAAACCATGCTATTTCGTTGAATAAATGTGGGAAAATATGATAAAATCTCCCAAATTAAGCACAAGATAAACCACAAAATTGGGGTTTATCATCCATATTTTGGTGAAATTGATCACAACTCAAATTGTGGCTGGGAAGATCATAGTCAAAGAGATTTCACTCATTCATACCTCATTCATGAAGAGCCATCACCTCTTAATTATCCAACCTCACCTCCTAGTTTTACGTGTCCAAATTCTTCAACATTTGAGTATGCCTCAGCACAAAATTCCTTTCTAGACCCATACAATTCATTCCACCAGTCACAAAATTCAGTCCACTACACACAAAATTCCTTTCACAGTCCATAAAACTCATTTCATTACCCACAAGAGCCATACCACTTTCAGACCGCACAAAGCAACTATTCACAGCCACTATACCAAAGCCATAACAACCAGCATCAATACCCCACTTCCAACCAACCATCACCACATGATGATGACGGAATGGCCAGAATGGAAGCTATGCTTGCAAACCTTTGCAAAGAGTCTGAAGACATGAAGAAATCCATGGAGGAGTTCATTCAATGGTCCAGAGCATGGAAGCAAGAACGAGACATCGCCTCTAGAAACATAGAAGCAAATTTAAGCCGTAGAGCAAAATACTTTGAAGAGAGGCCTAGCAAAGAGGATGAGGACCAAAGGGTGAGTACAAGGGAGGAATCAGAAGAACAAAAAAAATAGGCATTCATACCAAGTGAGATTCCTATGAAGAAGGAGGAGGTTGTGAGAATATACAAGCCTAAGACTCCATACCCACAGAGGCTACTAGGGGTGGCAAAGGAACATGCAAACTCACTCCCAAAAGACTCAATGCGAAATCAAGTAGAAGAAAGGGAGGAAGTCAATCAAGGGAGCTCACACTCCAATGAAACAGAGAGTTGCATAAAGGGTGAGTTCGTTGAACCACCAATTCAAGAAGCTCTTGATGAAGAGGATGCTCCAACTATCCAACAAGATCCAAATGCTGAGATCAACAATGTGAAGGCAGTAATTACAAGCACCAAAATGAGAATTGTGACCGAGAAACAAAGGATCATATCCATGAAAGAAAGAAGGTCAAAGAACAATCCAACTACTGATTGGTACGCGAAATCGTGATTGTTCATTCCCTGGATACAGAGCCAAAGACTTGGTGTGGAAGAACATGATCTCATCTTTTACAGAAATCCGCGTAACTAACCAGCAAGTGCACTGGGTCGTCCAAGTAATAAACCATACATGAGTAAGGGTCGATCCCACGGAGATTGTCGGCTTGAATCAAGCTTGAAAAAGAAGAGAACAGAAAAGAATAGGAATCCTCTATGTCACAGTATAGAGATTCCTTTATGTGAGTAGAAGAATAGAAGAGTAGAATGAAGAAGAGAGAAGATGAAGAATTCGAATACAGAGAGGGAGAGAGGGTTCGAATTATAAGAAGAAGAGAAGTGTTAGTAAATAAATAAATAAATAGAAAGAGATGAGAGAGAGAGAATTCGAATTTTAAATTAAAATAAAAGGAAAATATTTTTTTATTTTAGTTATTGGTTAGTATTCGAAATTTAAAAAGAGAAATAAAATAAAATTAAAATTTAAAACAATTAGTTAATTTAAAAAGAATTTTGAAAAGGAGGTTAATAATTTTCGAAAATTAGAAAAAGAAAAAGGTAGTTAGGTGGTTTTCAAAAAGATATGATTGAAATAGTAAACTTTTAAAATCAAACAAAAAGTTAAGTAGTTAATTGCAAAAGTTTTGAAAATCAATTTTGAAAAGATAAGAAGTTAGAGAAGATTTTGAAATTGATTTTTGAAAAAGATATGATTGAAATTTCTTTTGAAGAAGATTGAAAAGGAAATTAAAAAGATTTGATTTTTGAAAAAGATTTGAAAAAGATAGAATTTTTAATTTGAAATTTTGACTTGACTAACAAGAAACAACTAAATTTTAAAAATTTTTGACCAAATCAATTTAAATTTCGAAAATTATGAGCAAAATAAAGGGAAAGATATTTTTTTTTATTTTTGAAATTAATGAGGAAAGAGAAAAACATCAAACAGACACAAGACATAAGAAATTAAAATCAAAACAACTAATGCATGCAAGAACATTTTGAATGTCAAGATGAACACCAAGAACATGTTTTTGAAAATTTTTAAGAAAAGAAAAACATGCAAGACACCAAACTTAGAAATTTTTAATCTATAGACACTAATAATTCAAGAATGCATATGAAAAACAAGAAAAGACACAAAACAAGAAAATGTAAAGATCAAACAAAGACAATCATCAAGAACAACTTGAAGATCAATGAGAACACATGCATGAATTTTCGAAAATTTTAAGAAAAGTTAGAACATGCAATTGACACCAAACTTAAAATTTGACACAAGACTCAAACAAGAAACACAAAAATTTTTTAGTTTTTATGATTTTATTAATTTTTTTAATTTTTCAAAAATTAATTTGGAAAAGGAAAATAAAAAGATACAAAATTTTTAATAAGAATTCCAGGAATCATGCAATGTTAG
This sequence comes from Arachis hypogaea, assembly GCF_003086295.3. Taxonomy (NCBI): domain Eukaryota; kingdom Viridiplantae; phylum Streptophyta; class Magnoliopsida; order Fabales; family Fabaceae; genus Arachis; species Arachis hypogaea. The sequence continues at coordinate 73,055,405 of NC_092055.1, forward strand.
TCTAAAGCTCCGGTCCAAAAATTTAGACATGGCTTAATAGCCAGCCAAGCTTTATGTGAAAGCTTTGGTCCAAAAGATTAGACATGGCCAATGGCCAGCCAAGATTCAGCAGAGCATTACATACAACAGCCATATTTATGGGAATCAAAAAGCTCCTGCAATGATAAGTGGAATCCTCGGTCCAAAAAAATTTAGACATGGCTTGACAGCCAGCCAAGCTTCAACAGATCATGATGAAACTCTAGAAATCATTCTTAAAAATTCTGAAGAACAAAATAAAATATATATTTTTTTTTTGAATTTTTTCGAAAATAAAAAGCTTAAAATTATAATAAAATTACCTAATCTGAGCAACAAGATGAACCGTCAGTTGTCCAAACTCGAACAATCCCTGGCAACGGTGCCAAAAACTTGGTACGCGAAACCGTGATTGTTCATTCCCTGGCTACAGCGCCAAAGACTTGGTGTGGAAGAACATGATCTCATCTTTTACACAAATCTGCGTAACTAACCAGCAAGTGCACTGGGTCGTCCAAGTAATAAACCTTACGTGAGTAAGGGTCGATCCCACGGAGATTGTCAGCTTGAATCAAGCTATGGTCATCCTTGTAAATCTCAGTCAGGCGGATTCAAATGGTTATAAGGTTTTAATAATTAAAATATAAATAGAACAGAAAATAAAATAAAGTTACTTATGTAATTCATTCGTGGGAATTTCAGATAAGCGTCTGGAAATACTTTGTTGCTTTTGAACCTCTGCTTTCCTATTGCCTTCTTCCAACCATGCGTTACCTCCTTCCATGGCAAAGCTTTATGATCCTCTCGGATGAAAACAAATCCATATGCGTTGTCACCGTACGGCTAATCATCTGTCGGTTCCCGCTAGCGTCGGAATAGGACCATTGTCCTTTTGCACACTGTCATTGTGCCCAACATTCGCAAGTTTGAAGCTCGTCACAGCCATCCCTTCCCAGATCCTACTCGGAATACCACAGACAAGGTTTAGACTTTCCGGATCTCAAGAATGCTGCTAATGGTTCTAGCCTATACCATGAAGATACTAATCTCACGGACTCAGTCCGTGTATTAGATATCCAAGAGAGTATACTCCAGCTGTCGTCCAATGACTACATTGAACATCATGTAGACCACTTTGTGGTTGTCAGGCACGCGATCTTGGCTAACCGAGTAACGAAGATTGGGTGATTGTCATGGGTCACCCCTGCCTTCTGACTTAACTGAATTAAGTACGAAAGTATATCTTAGAGAAGAAATAGGCATGAATTGAATAGAAAACAGTAGTAATTGCATTAATTCATGAAGAACAGCAGAGCTCCACACCTTAATTTATGGGGTGTAGAAACTCCACCGTAGAAAATACATAAGTGAAAGGTCTAGGCATGGCCGTGAGGCCAGCCCCCAAACGTGAACAATAGCCTCCAAATATGAAAACTTGTCAAAAGACTTTTTTTTTAAATAAATCACTAAAAGTAGTTTTTATACTAAACTAGTAATCTAGGTTTACAGAAAATGAGTAACTAAGTGCAGATAGTGTAGAAATCCACTTCCGGGACCCACTTGGTGTGTGCTTGGGCTGAGCATTGAAGCTTTCACGTGCATAGGCTGTTCCTGGAGTTAAACGCCAGCTTTAGTGCCAGTTTGGGCATTTAACTCCAATGCTGGTGCCAGTTTGGGCGTTTTACGCCAAGATATTTTAGGCTGACTTTGAACGTCAGTTTGGACCATCAAATCTCGAGCAAAGTATAGACTATTATATATTGCTGGAAAGCCCAAGATGTCTACTTTCAAACGCAATTGAGAGGGCGCCAATTAGGTTTCTGTAGCTCTAAAAAATCTACTTCGAGTGCTGGGAGGTCAGAATTCAACATCATCTGCAGTCCTTTTTTAGCCTCTGAATCAGATTTTTGCTCAGGCCCCTCAATTTCAGCCAAAAAATACCTGAAATCACAGAAAAACACAAAAACTCATAGTAAAGTCCAAAAATGTGATTTTTAAATAAAAAATAATAAAAATATAATAAAAAGTAATTAAATCAGACTAAAAATTATGTAAAAATAATGACAAAAAGGGTATAAATTATCCGCTCATCACTGATCCAAAAAGTAAGTTCACTCAAGCCAGTAACAAAAGAAAGCTTGCTGGGAAGAAGCACTCAAAGCAAGGGGCATCAACTGGTCCCTCTCTCCACTTGAGGTCATTCCTCTTAACAAACTGGAAGAAGAGGAAGAAATTCATGACCAAAATGTCAATCTAATGACATTAAAAGTGCGCTTGTTGGGAGACAACCTAACCAGATGGAGTTTTCTTTTCCTAGTTATTTCAATAAAAGAGTTAAGTAGATTTCTCTGTATTGCAAGGAGATAAGTTTGGTGTTGCACACCAAAACAATTCAAAGGGTGAATGTAAGATTCTAAGTTTAGTGTTCCACAGAAAATTTCATTAAAAGCACATTTCAACCCTTGGTATTAATAGTCACGAACTCCAAACAATCAGGGAACTTACTTAACAATTATTTGCTTTCTAGTTTATAGTCGTTTTATTGATAAAAGCACATGAGATTTCTGCATGTATTCAATCTGCTGCATTAGGCAAGGAACTAAATTTGGTGTTCACACACCAAATTAAGTTCAGGAATTCACAAGCATACATGCATGCTAACTATTTTTCAAGTACTTTGGGAACAAGCAACTTCCAATAACTTTGCAAGAATTCAATCAATCTCTTGGAAAAACGATGCACCATCATCCAAGGAGACAAAGAAGGATGCAAAAGCTATGGATGATGATGACAAAGGGAGAGCTAGAAGGCACCACCAAGAGGTTGTATTGTTACTTGATTCCATCAGCTTTGGAATGTTTAAATTGGAAGTCTGAATGTGCCCCTGTTGATAGTTATTCTTTAGTTTAAGTCATTAGAATTTAGTGTTTGTTTTCTTTGATTTTGTCATAAGTTTGCTAGTCTAAGTACCTAGGCTACTGCTTCCTTGCTTGAATTGTATGCTGTGTCCTTGAGCTTAATAAAAGAGTTTATGAGAATTTACTGTGAAAAACAAGAGTGAAATCTAATGTGCAGAATTAAGTCCTAGTGTTATGGTGGTATTTGTTAGCTAAGTTGGTTCATCAATAAGGTAAATGGCTAAGATATTTCTTGAATTATGAGCTTGAAGTGCATTCTATGAGACTTAAATGAATTAATAAAGATCCTAAAAAGAGAAAAAGAGAATGAAAAAGAAAGAAAAGAGTAGAAAATAAAGCTAGGCACCAATAGTTTGGATCTTGAGGCATGTGTCTGTGGTGTTTTTGTGCAAGGATCTGCTTGGATGAGTAAGTTCTTAGGAGTGCTTCATCACTTGACAACTTGGGTTAACTAACCTAGGATTGTCAACTAAAAATCTACTATCAAGAGCAACCTTGTCACAAGGCATTTAGCAACCCAAAGAGGTGTTGGACACCAAGGTCTAAGGAATGAATAACAAACCATGTGCCTGTGGTGTGTATGTGCTGAGGAGAGACTTGGGTGATTAAGTCCTTAGGGGTGTTTCAACACCTAGCACCTTGAACTAACTGGTTTTGGGAGTGTTGGCTGAAAACCTATCCTAAAGAGTTGTCTCAATACAGAACACTTAGCTACAAAAAGCAATAAGCTCTAAAGAAGGAAAGAAAACACAAAAAAACAAAGAAGCTAAGGATAAAAAATAATAGTCTCATAGAAGGCAATAGAGTGAGAGTTCAAGAGCATATGAGAGCCTAGAAACCAGCATGAACATGAACCTAAGTTGCCATGTATGAAACTCCATTAACCAAGGATTTGAATTCTCTGAATAATGACTTGTATCTCTTGTATTTTCATGTTTTATCACTTGCTTGAGGACAAGCAAGATTTAAGTTTGGTGTTGTGATGCCAGGGCATCTTGGCTAGTTTCACAAGCCATTTTTTAGTTTGTTTTAGAGTAGTTTCATGCATTTCTTAGGTAATAAGTAAGTATTGGGATGAGAAATTCATGCATGCCTTGATTTAATCAAACATTGTTATTCTGATGCATTTTCATAAGAATTTTGCTATGTTTACTTGTTGATTATGAATGATGCAATTTCTTGTGAGATTAGCAAAGCTTTCATGCATTTTGTTTGATTAATGATAGGTGGAAAGAAAGCTAAGAAAAGGGAAGGCAAAGAAGCAACAAGAAGGCCATGAAAGGAGGCAAAGGGAAGCAACGTTGGAGCCAAAGTTGGTGCTCCAACATTGCTGGAAACATCACTCTCCACAGCCTGAAGGGGTATACTTCCAACAAGAATAACTTGAGCTACAGAGCTCCAAATGAAATGATTCCAAAAGCATTGGAAAGTATGAATCAAGAGCTTTCCACGAATATATGATACTATTGACACTAAAATTGAGGGAGAAAACTGCCCCAAAAAGTGTATAAACGAACATGGTACCAACCGGTAGTAAGGCCAGCTGACCTCTGCACCTTCGATGGAGTATAACTCGAGCTGTGGAGCTCCAAATGATGCGCTTTTAACGGCATTGGAAAGTAGACATGCAGGACTTTTCAACAATATATAATAGTATGGGGTGGACAGCACTTTTGAGCTTCTGAATCTGGCAATGTTCCCAATGTTGGTGCAAACATTGGAGGTCCAACGTTGCCTCCAACGTTGCATTCCGACGCCAGCGACCCTGTCCCCTTCAAAGGAGCATAACTTGAGTTGAAGATGTCCGTTTGAGGTGATTCTAGTTGGGTTAGAAAGCTAACATTCAGAGATTTCCAACTATATATAATAGTTTATAGTGGGCATGAAATTTGCAATGTTGATAAGAGGACAAAGTAGCATCCCAAGACTTGATGTGCAACAAGGGTGTCAACGTTGGAGGTAACATTTGACATCCAACGTTACCCCCAATGTGGTAAAGAGAGCTTTCTGGAGATTCTGGAAAATTGCAGCGATGCGCACGCGAGCTACACGTGTACGCGCGGTTGGATATTTCTGACAATCCACGCGCACTCGCATCTGGCGCGTACGCGTGGATAGGCAACATTGGACCCCAAACGCAACCTCAAACATGAAAGCCAACGTGCGCGATCTTGAATTTGAAATTCTGATTTTGAAAAAGCATAACGGCGCGCTCGCGTCTATGGCGCGTACGCGCAAGTTTAACTTTTGAGCATCCGCGCGCACGCGTACATGACGTGCACGAGTGGATGTGCATTTTGACCCAAGCGCGCAGATGCGCACAGCACGCATACGCGTGGGTAGCGGAACGTTGGCCCTCCAACACTGAGTCAAACATCAATGACAGCAAACCAGAAACCATTTTTTCAAAGGACATCTGGCTCAATGTTTAACCAAAAACGTTGACTCCAACTTTAGAGACCAGAATGCACAATTGGCACCTCTCTTCGTCCAACTGCTTCAGCCAAGACCCACATCCAAATACTTGATCCAAATGATGAGAAGAGGATAATAAATAGAAGAATTTTTGAAGATTGAGAGGAGCTTTTCGGGAGGCCCTGAGGGGGCTCAGGGAGCTCAGCATTCTATTTATTTTTCTTCTGCACTTTTCCCTTTTGTTTATGTACTTTCTTTTTCTTTTACTTTCTAGCTAGGATTTAATTTTTCTGCACTCTTCTTCTCTGTAAATTAAATTGAGCTATGAACAACTAACCCCTTTCATTGGGTTAGGGAGCTCTCTTGTAATTCAATGGATCAATGGTAGTTTTCATCTTCTTCTTCTTTCTTTTCTCTTGATTTTTGTTAGAAAGCTTTCGGTCTTAATTCAATTGGATAGTTGTCTTGAGATAGAAGCTATCCATAATTGGAATTCTTCGGAGCCTTGAGAGAAGAATGAAGAATTCATGCTAGAATTGCTTTCTCACATTAGATTAGATTGGGGTTTGGATGGATATAGTGACATGTAATCCTACCAACACTTTGATCTATAAATTTGTGTGGTATAGTCAGTGACCGAACTTCAACTCTTCCCATGAGCAATTAAATCAAGACATTGGGCAATTGTTCATGCTTAGAGAGATCGATGAGCCAAGACATTGGGATCCCCCATCTCTGATCTTACCCATTCTATTTACATTCTATTCTTTAATTTCATGCTTAATTCCCCGATCCCGTTTTAATTTCCAGCAATTTAAGATTCTGTCACTTTAATTCCCTACAATTTAATTTTCTGTCATTTTACTTTCTTGTAATTTAAGTTTCCCGCAATTTTACATTCAGCAATCCGAATTTCAATTCCGATTCCGCTCAACTAGTGTAATTCTTCAATTAACATTGCTTGATCCACCAATCCCTGTGGGATTCGACCTCATTCTTTTGTGAGTTTTTACTTGACGACAATCCGGTGCACTTGCCGAAAATAAATTTGTTGAGAGGCAAATTCCCGCGTATCACATAGGTGCAGGTATAACTCTCCTTATGCTTTTTTGCCATCTCCTCTGCCAAATTTGCAGCTACCTCAGCCCTGACGGCCCTCAACTTCTCCTTCTCCAAATCCAACTCCAGCTTAGTAACCCTGGCGTCATGCTCATCCTTCAGACCTTTGATCCTATCAAATTCTGACTTTGCATCCTCCAAAAACTCCTTAATTGCATGAACTGGGGAACCCCAGACAGTTCGGGACAAAGCTGCATCTATATGGGCCATCCGAATGCTACTACTAGTAATAAAATTCAAATGATGAAGAATGGACATATCATCCATGGGAAGTCGACCAAAGGGGGCAATCTGATTATCAACAAACCCCACCGCATCGAAATCTGGGGCATCCAAGTCAAAAGGCTCAACAGTTTTTTATTTTTTAGGAGGAGGGCCAGCAGTAGGAGAAGAGGTAGATGGTCGAGCTGGGTCAGTGATAAACCCCAATTTTGTGGTTTATATTGTGTAGAATTTGAGGGGTTTTGTCAATATTTTCCGCAATTATTTACAAGAATTGCATGGTTTTATGTTCTCTTCCTAATATTGCTTCATGATGGAAAACATGCTTCTTTTTCCTTAAAATTGTCATATTTTGATCTTCTTTTATTACCATTCGATGCCGTGATGCGTTTGTTGAGTGATTCTAGAGTTTATAGGGCAAGAATGGCCTAGAAGAGAGAAAGAAAGCATGCACAAGTGGAAGGAACATGAAGAATTGAATTTTGGGGAATTCAGCATCGACATGCACGCGCACCTCACGCGCACGCATGGGTGCAGAAAGTTGGGAATGGCGCGCGAAGATTGGCGCATCCGCATGGATTAGCGAAATCTCCATCGACGCGCACGCGTGCATGACGCGTACGCGTGACAAGCTGCACGTGACCTCATTAAAAGAAATCATGCCTGGCAATTTCTGAGGCTCAACAGGCCCAAATTCAAGTTAGTTCTGCATGGAAAAGACCCAAGAATCCTAGGGGGGATCATTCATTACACACTTAGATATAATTTTAGCTAGTTTTTGGTTTTTGTTCTTCTAGAGGGAGAAACCATTGTTCCTCTCTAGATCTAGTTTGATTTGATCTTCCCTTGTTGAATTCTGAATTGGATCTTGTTGATTTCTAGTTTTGATTACTTAATTTGAATTCCTTAGTATAATTTTATTAGATCTTTTGTTAGATTTATGTTTTCTTGTAAATTGTCATTTTCTACCTATTTTGTGAATCTTGTGGATCTTGAATTGTTAATGTTACATTGTTGATTTCCATGATTAATTGTGTTGTTTGAGTGATTTTCCATTGATAATTGTTACTGGGTACCTTTTAATTTCAATTTAGTTGCATTTTGAATATGTCTTTTAGTAATGCTTACCATGTGTTTGATGAAATATTTTCTTTGATTATAGAGTAGTTTTCTTTACTCTTGGCCTAGGCTAAGGAAATTGGGTAAACTTGAGTCATTGGGTCTAATGGATTTGATGATTTAAGAACTCTTAGTGGTCAATTTGATAACCATTGACACTAGCCTACTACTAAGTCAATTGGTAGCTAGGTTGGACCTTATGGATTGATGTTGACCAAGCCATTTAATATACTTCAAGTATAGAAGTAAACTTAATGAGTTTGGTTCCTCATAATTGTCAAGATATGGTTACTAGACAATGATAGTGATCCCAATTCCTATGCCTAACCAAGAGTTGCTTTTATTAATCATATTTGAAACCCAAAAATTCCAATTGCTTTGTCTTAGTTATAGTTACTTGTTTAGTTTTAGAGTAGAATTATATTGGATATTCTCTTATTAGTTTGAATTTGCTCATACCTTGTTTTAGTTACTTGAATTAGTTTCTTGCACCTTAAGATTTCTTGCTTGATAAGCCTCTTAGTTTAATTTCTTGCTCATGACTTGCAACCCCGAAATTCTAACCAATGTTGATGCACATGTTTGTCCATTCCTTGTGAGACGACTCGAGGTTTGAATACTTCGGTTACTTTTATTGGGGTTGAACTTGTGACAACCAATTTCTTAAAATTTGATTCGAGGATTATTTGTTGGTTGAGAGCTATACTTGCAACGTGAATATCTTGTGAAATTTCTTACCAACGGTAGTCTGCCCATCAAATTTTTGGCGCCGTTGTTGGGGAATGGTTGCAACGTATGCCTTGACATTGGTTATGTAAATATGTGAATATTGTAGATAGTTTACTTGCTTTCAATAATTAGTTGTAGTTTAGATTTCCTTTGTACATGTGCTATGACTCCCAAGTTTGATGACTCGGTCTCAACCAAATTCTAGCTTAGCCGAGTTTGACCCTGAGATCGAAAGAACTTTGTTACACACTCGGCAAATTAGACGGCGGTTGGACTATACGGTTAGTACTTCGGCCTCTCTTGAGGAGCATACCGAATCACTAGACGGTACCAAGAGTGACTTGGAGTCCGCTACTTCATATTCTTCTGTTGGCACTGCTAATATATCTTTGCATCCCACAGGTGAACCATACATGGCGGAGCCACGACGGATCACTTTGCATGAACAAGGGGCTCCGGATATCATACTTCAACCTTTGCAAGCAAGTTATCCCAACCTTGACCCAAACTTTGAGTTGAAGAAAAGCTTGATAAATCTACTTCCTAAGTATCATGGGCTTCCCGGTCAAGACCCCATCCAACATCTAAGAGATTTTCAAGTTGCTTGTTCTACGGCTCGAAGGCATGGTGCCGATGAGGTGGCTATTGCGGTTTTTGCCTTCCCCTTCTCTCTTGAGGGGCAAGCAAAAACATGGTTTTATTCGCAACCGAAAGAGATTGTGACCAATTGGGATTTCTTGAGAAGAGAGTTTCTAGACAAATTCTTTCTGCCGGAGAAGATCGACTACATCCGGAAGGAGATCTCGGGTATAATGCAAAAGGACCAAGAGAGTTTGTATGAGTATTGGACTCGGTTCAATAAGCTATTGGAATCTTGTCCACACCATGGATTGGATACTCACTTGCTCATTAGTTACTTCACCGGAGGTCTTTGTGCGGAAGATAGAAGATTGCTCACCGGTTCTAGTGGTGGTTCCCTTTCCAAAAACAAGACAGCGGGAGAAACTTGGAGCCTGATAAATGATGTTTCCGAGGCTACACAACATGTAAGGGTAAGGAGCAATCCCCTCAAGGGTGTGGTGGAAGCACCACCTTCCGAAGCAAGCTTAACCAAGGTGCTTGGGGATATGACCACCATCCTTACGGAGATGCATAAAGAGCAAAAGGCATTCAATTCCATCCAAGCCATCCAAGCTCCACCCCAAGTTGCTCAACTTGAAGGTCCTCTTAGAATTTGTGGTTTGTGCTTTAGCACCACTCATTACACCGATCAATGTCACCAAATTCAAGAGGAGTACGCCCTTGCCGTAGCCAATGTGAATTACAACAAGGGTTAAGTACTGCTTTCGTCCCTAAGGTCTGGGGTGAAAATCAAATTCGTCTCCGACCTTTTTTTGTTATTAAAATCATCCTTAACATTACAAAATATTATAAAATCATCCTTTTATTCATAAACAAATATTTTTGAATAATTTTACCCTTTAAATAAAAATAAAAATTATTTAAAAAAAATCACCCCACCCCACCCACCCGACCCTTTATCATTACCTAAAACAGAAAACAAAAAAAAAGAAAGCAAAAGACAAACGATTGTGGAAGTGGAACACGACGGATATGTTATCTGGGGAGAAGGCGGCGGAGGAGGGGGAGAAGAAGGAGGGGGCAGCAGCGGCGATGCGGGGGATGTCAGAGTCGGAAAGGGAGTGGGATTTGAGGAGGTTAACGATGGCTTGATGTAGTGGGGTTTGTTGTGGAAGGTTCTGGAAGGAGTGTGGTAAGAAGTTGGAAATCATCGGGAGACCACGCCGTCGCGTCATCATCGAGAGGGGGACCTCGCCGGCGCTGCTTCTTCTTCTTATGCTGCTTGAACTTTTGCTTCTGCTTGAGTTTATGCTTCTTCTTCTGTGATTTTTTAATTTTTTTAATTTCTATTGTTTTACTATTTTTGGATCTGAAAACTAAAATTGTAGTTGATGATTATTGAATTATTGTTTAATCTGATTTTTTGTTGATTTATTTTGAAAAAAGTTGGAAAGGCTAGGGACTTGGTGTTTGGATCTTGTTGGTTTTTAAAGCATATCTTTTTTTTCAATTGAATTCTGGTTTCCTAATTTGCAAGTGATGGAATGATCATGTTCTTAGATTGACCATACGAGCTTAATTTTTGTGAACATTTTTTCCCTAACCCCTGTGCATTGTGATTGATTTACCTCTGCATTGGAGATTCGATTCCATTGAGGGGTGAGGGGTGGGGGGTTACGGGAGTGGGGTGAGGGGGTAGGGGTAGGTTTTGTTTTAATTTTTTAATATTATTTTTAGTTATTTTTATTATTTATTAAGGGTAATTTGGTAAAAAAATAAAATTGAAGTAGAAAATGACGATTTTATAACGTTTTGTAACGTTGAGGATGATTTTAATAACGAAAAAAGGTGGGAGACGATTTTGATTTTGGCCTCAGACCTTAGGGACGAAAACAGTACTTAACCCTTACAACAACCATCTACCCTATCCCTCTCAAGGCCAAAACAACTACTCTCATGGCAACAATCACAATCAAGGGTGGAGGGATAATACACAAGGGAGCAATCAAAATCAAAGATGGAACAACTCTTCTTCTCACTACAACAACCACCAATCCTCATCCTAATACCACCATAACAACAACAACCATCAAGCCAACCAAAATCACTACAACCAACCGTCCCATCAAAACCAAAACAACTACCCCAAATACCAAGCACCACATCATAGGCAACAATCCAATCAATCCACTTCTTCCTCCGCTACTCAAGGTGATGACCCCAACCGTGCACTCACCCAAGAGCAAGAGAGACTCAAGGGTGTGGTGGAGAAGCATGAAGCTCAATTTGGTACCATAACTGCTCAATTATCCAACATCACCGAGATACTTTCAAGGTTGTCTCTATGATAAACCCTGATTTTGTGGTTTATCTTGTGCTTAATTTGGGGGATTTTATCACGTTTTTTTCACATTTATTCAATGAAATAGCATGGTTTTGCAATTCTCCCTTGATTTGTGCTTAAATGTGAAAACATGCTTTTTAGGCCCTAAAATTGGTGATTTTAATTCACTTTAATTCTATTCTATGCCTTGATATGTTTGTTGAGTAATTTCAGGTTCATAAGGCAAGTATTGGATGGAAGAAGTGAGGAGAAAAGCATGCAAAGTAGGAGAACTCATGAAGAAATGAAGGAACCGTAAAGCTGTCAAGCCTGACCTCTTTGCACTCAGTCGACCATAACTTAAGCTACAGAGGTCCAAATGAGGCGGTTCTAGTTGCGTTGGAAAGCTAACATCTGGAGCTTCGAAACAATATAAAATTTTTCATATGTTGCTTTGCGTTTAGGGGCGTGCACGCACCATGTATGTGTGCGCACCGATGCTGCTCGTGGCCCACTAAAGATGAAATCGCTGGGGGCGATTTCTGAAGCACTTTGGGCCCAACCCAACTCATTTCTAATGCTATTTCATGCAGAATTCAAGCTTGGGCAAGGGGGAGCAATTGTTTGGTAGTATAGCATCATGTAGGTTAGTTTCTAAAGAGAGAAGCTCCCTCTTCTCTCTATAATTAGGTTAGGTTAATCTCTTCTAGATTTAGGTTCAATTACATGTTTTCATCTTGTTTCCTTTATGATTTCTTATTTCTACTCTTTCATTCTCATGATTTGTAGTGTTAAATTTCCTTTTTTCTCTCTTATGTGATGATGAACTCATGTTGGATTTGGATCTCTTTAATGCAATTTAATGTTTGATGTTCTTTTAATTGTTGATTTGAGTTGTTGATTTACTTTTCTTGCAATTGGTAGTTGGTAGATTTATAATTCTTGCAATTTATGATGTTTACTTTTATTGCACTCTAGATGTTTGATGAAATGTTTTCTCTAATTTTTGAGTAGTTCTCTTCACTCTTGGCCTAGGCTAAGGGAATTGAGTGACCTTGAGTCATTGGGTCTCAATGATTTGGTGATTTGAGAACCCTTGGTGATCAATTTGATACTCATTGACACCAACCCACTACTAATCTAATTAGTAGATAGGTTGGGACTTATGGTTTGATGTGATCAAGCCTATTTAATGTACCTCAAGCTTAGGAGTAGATATTACATACTTAAAGCTTTTGGAGGTAGACTTAATAGGTTGGCCTCTCATAATTATCAATATATGGTTTGTAGATAAGGATGGTGATCTCAATTACCTAAGTCTAGCCAAGAGTTCTTTTCCTTTATTTTATTAAGTTCTTATCATTTACTTTCTTGTCATTTATATTTTCTTGTCAAAATATAAAATCAACCCCCCTTTGTTCCTTCATAGCCAATAATCATTCATTTCATTGCAATTCCTTGTGAGACGACCCGAAGTCTAAATACATTGGTTAATTTTCATTGGGGTTTGTACATGTGACAAAACCATATTTTAATTTGATGTGAGAGTTGTTTGTTGGTTTGGAGCTATGCTTGCAACGAAGTAACCTTTCTTTAGGAAGAAAATCTAGACCGACAACAATTTTCGTGTCACTCTACCTTCCCCCAACAACTCCAACCAACCCTCAAGTTCTTCTAACCTTCCTTCCCAACCCATTCCAAACACAAAGGGAGGTCTCAACACCATCACTCTACGGTCGAGAACTACATTGGAGGAGATACCTCCTAGGGTCATGGAAGACATTCATGAGGAAGAAGTGGTTGTTGAGGTTCCACATGAAGAAGAGGAGGTAGACAAAAGGCATGAGGAAGAAGAAGCAAGCCTTAAGGAACCTAAGAGGAAAGCTATAGTGGACAAATCCATTCCTATCGCATTTCCTTCCATGGTGAAGAAGGCAAAGAAGACTCCGGAGTTCAAAAAGGTTGAGGTAACCATACCACTTCCTGATGCCATTCAAAAAATTCCGAAGTATGCGAAATTTTTGAAGGACTTACGTACACACAAGGATAGGATAGGAGAGTTGGAGACATTATCCTTGGGTAGTTCCATTTCTTCCTTAATGAAGCCTATTCCAGACCAGTTCCATCAGGTCAGACACGATAGCTCCGGCCATCAGATCCAACTGGTCAGACACGACAGCTCCAGCCACCAGATCCAACAAGTCAGACACGACAGCTCCGGCCACCACAGTAGATCTCATTTGAGATCAATCTTCAGTTTCAGGTAACCCTCGGAATAGGTAGGTCGGATATTCAGTTCCTAACACAATAATTGAAAGATTTTTATGAAGCCCCAAGAGTTCGGGTGGAGCTGAGAAGGAGCTACATTGCAGGACCACAACAACTCGGTCTCAAAAGGAGTAAAAGGAATGGTAATATTCAATTGACTAAAGAAATAGTCATAAGCATAGAAAAAGGGACGTTCTTCTTGAGTCAAAGAAGGAAAATTAACCCTCTCCTCAGGGTCAGGTGACACTAACTCATAATTTTTCTCCTAATCCCTATTACTACAAACCCTATGGTGCCTCCTAAGTCACACACAATACTCAAGGTCAGCAACTGTAACACACATCAAAACTATGGAGTCTAGCCAGTCAGACATGCTGTCCGGGATCTTAGTAGACATCTCAACAATATTTTTGCGGGAAAACATAGGTCAACTATTCCTACAGGAAGAAAAAGAAAAAATGGGTTACTACCAAACAACTCAGGCAAATATGGAAACAATTCGGACAATAACATATGAACATCAAGAGTCAGACACGACAGTAAAAGGGAAACCCCAGGATTCATACTAAAGTCCAGGGACACCCTTTGAAGGCAGTAACAAGGCAAGAACTAGGAAAGAAGGAAATCGACGGTCTATGCCCTAAACATCTCGCAACAAGAAAACACAATCCTTCTCTAGTAACATCACTCCACACAAAGCAGCAAGAAACCCATCATCATCAACAAAAATCATCAAAAGCTACAATCTTTCTTTTCCAACATTTCAGACAAAAGTAGTGAACCCAGAGACGAGGACATGCAAAGATGAAAGAAACAGGAACAGCGAGAATAAAACCCTAAAGAAGCAAAAACTACCAGGCACACGTCACAGCAAAAGAATGCAAGGATCACCACAAAGATGCAAGCTTTTTCAGAAAATCGTGAAAACAAAATGTCGAAAGGAAAGATACAATCTTTTTTCAAAGGTGTCAGAATTCTCAGAGACAAAATCAGTAAAAAATCACACGCAACAGTGGAAACATACAAGAAGGCGACTATCGAAAACATAAAAGGGAAAGAAAATACCAACCTGTGGAGGATGAAGAAGCAAGCGACCAAATCTGCACCAACAAAATGCTCTGGAGCAAAGGAGATGGAAAAGCTTACAGGCGTGTAAACCAGAAGATATCAGAAGGAGCAAAACGCCTTGCAAACGATGAGCAAAGAAGACGAAGAGGAATTAGAGAAAGAAACTGTAAAATGACACTTTGAAATTCAAAAAGAAATGTAAAAGAAGGAAAGAAGGAAATGGAAAAGAGGAGTTAATGAGCTTTAAAACTCTCGCACGTTTCCAAGAAAAGCTCAACGCGCCCTACAATTAAAAAAGAAAGAGAAAACGCTTCGCATCCAAGAAGCCTCAACCGGAGATCAACCCAAAGCAAGATGCTCGAACACGGCTTCCTGGTGCACAAAATTGTGATCATCAACAATGGCACCAAAGGACTTGGAGCTCTCAAACGTGAATCACACTTTGTCACAATTCCGCACAACTAACCAGCAAGTGCACTGGGTCGTCCAAGTAATAAACCTTACGTGAGTAAGGGTCGATCCCACGGAGACTGTCGGCTTGAAGCAAGCTATGGTCACCTTGTAAATCTCAGTCAGGCGAATTCAGATGGTGATGGAGAATTGATAATTAAAAGATAAATAAAACATAAAATAAAAATAGAGATACTTATGTAATTCTTTGGTTGGAATTTCAGATAAGCATATGAAGATGCTTTGTTCCTCCTGAACCTCTGCTTTCCTATTGCCTTCTTCCAATCATTCATACTCCTTTCCATGGCAAGCTTTATGTTGGGCATCACCGTTGTCAATGGCTACTTCCCGTCCTCTTAGTGAAAATGTTCCAAATGCGCTGTCACCGCACGGCTAATCATCTGTCGGTTCTCGATCATGTTGGAATAGGATCCATTGATCCTTTTGCATCTGTCACACGCCCAACAATCGCGAGTTTGAAGCTCGTCACAGTCATCCCTTCCCAGATCCTACTCGGAATACCACAGACAAGGTTTAGACTTTCCAGATCTCAAGAATGACCGCCAATAATTCTAGCCTATACCACGAAGGTTCCAATCTTAGATTAGAAACCCAAGAGATATACATTCAAGCTTGTTTGCATGTAGAACGGAAGTGGTTTTCAGTCACGCATTCATAGGTGAGAATGGTGATGAGTGTCACATAATCATCACATTCATCATGTTCTTGGGTGCGAATGAATATCTTGGAGAAGAAATAGACTTGAGTTGAATAGAAAAACAATAGTACTTGTATTAATTCATGATGAACAGCAAAGCTCCACACCTTAATCTATGGTGTGTAGAAACTCCACCATTGAAAATACAAAAGTGATAGTGGTGTAAGCATGGCCGAATGGCCATCCTCCAAGGTCTAGGGACTAAACGTCCAAAGATGAAAATACAATAGTATAAGATCCTATTTATAGAGAACTAGTAGCCTAGGGTTTACAGAAATCAGTAATTAATGCAGAAATCTTCCATGTGTTTTGTACCAGTTTGGGCGTTTAACTCCAGCTTTTGTGCCAGTTCCGGCGTTAAACGCCAGAATTCTTGAGCTGATTTAAAACGCCTGTTTGGGCCATCAAATCTCGGGCAAAGTATGGACTATTATATATTGCTGGAAAGCCCAGGATGTCTAATTTCCAACGCAATTGAGAGCGCGCCAATTGAGCTTCTGTAACTCTAGAGAATCCACTTCGAGTGCAGGGAGGTCAGAATCTAACAGCATCTGCAGTCCTTTTTTAGCCTCTGAATCAGATTTTTGCTCAGGTCCCTAAATTTCAGCCAGAAAATACCTGAAATTACAGAAAAACACACAAACTCATAATGAAGTCTAGAAAAGTGATTTTTAAATAAAAACTAATAAAAACTAACTAAAATATACTAAAAACATACTAAAAACAATGCCAAAAAGCGTATAAATTATCCGCTCATCACAACACCAAACTTAAATTGTTGCTTGTCCCCAAGCAACTGAAAATCAAATAGGATAAAAAGAAGAGAATATACAATGAATTCCAAAAGCATCTATGAAGATCAGTATTAATTAGATGAACGGGGCTTTCAGCTTTTTGTCTCTGAACAGTTTTGGCATCTCACTTTATCCTTTGAAGTTCAGAATGATTGGCTTCTATAGGAACTCAGAATCCAGATAGTGTTATTGATTCTCCTAGTTAAGTATGTTGATTCTTGAACACAGCTACTTTATGAGTCTTGGCCGTGACCCTAGGCATTTTGTTTTCTAGTATTACCACCGGATACATAAATGCCACAGACACATAACTGGGTGAACCTTTTCAGATTGTGACTCAGCTTTGCTAAAGTCCCCAATTAGAGGTGTCCAGAGCTCTTAAGCACACTCTTTTTACTTTTGGACCACGACTTTAACCGCTCAGTCTCAGGTTTTCACTTGACACCTTCACGCCACAAGCACATGGTTAGGGACAGCTTGGTTTAGCCGCTTAGGCCAGGATTTTATTCCTGTGGGCCCTCCTATCCACTAATGCTCAAAGCCTTGGATCCCTTTTTATCACCCATGCCTTTTGGTTTAAAGGGGTATTGGCTTTTTCTGCTTGCTTTTCTTTTTTTTCCTTCTTCTTTTTTTTTTCTTTTCTCTCTTTCTTTTTTTTTTTTGCAAGCTTTTCACTGCTTTTTCTTGGTTCAAGAATCAATTTTATGATTTTTCAGATCATCAGATAACATTTCTCCTTTTCCATCATTCTTTCAAGATCCAACAATTTTAACATTCATAAACAATCAAATTCAAAAATATGCACTGTTCAAGCATTCATTCAGAAAAACAATAGTATTGCCACCACATCAAAATAATTAAACTGTTTTAAAATTTGAAATTCATGCACTTCTTTTTATTTTTCAATTAAAAACATTTTTCATTTTAAGAAAGGTGATGGATTCATTTTCATAGCTTTAAGGCATAGACACTTAGACACTAATGATCATGTAATAAAGACACAAACATAAATAAACATAAAGCACAATTTTTGAAAAACAGAAAATAAAGAACAAGGAAATTAAAGAACGGGTCCACCTTAGTGATGGCGGCTTGTTCTTCCTCTTGAAGATCTTATGGAGTGCTTGAGCTCCTCAATGTCTCTTCCTTACCTTTGTTGCTCCTCTCTCATGGTCCTTTGGTCTTCTCTAATTTCATGGAGGAGGATGGAATGCTCTTGGTGCTCCACCCTTAGTTGTCCCATGTTGGAACTTAATTCTCCTAGGGAAGTGTTGATTTGCTCCCAATAGTTTTGTGGAGGAAAATGCATCCCTTGAGGCATCTCAGGGATTTCATGATGAGGAGTTTCCTCATGCTCTTGTCCATGAGTGGGATCTCTTGTTTACTCCATCCTTTTCTTAGTGATGGGCTTGTCCTCATTAATGAGGATGTCTTCCTCTATGTCAATTCTAACTGAATTGCAGAGGTGACAAATGAGGTGAGGAAAGGCTAACCTTGCCACAGTAGAGGACTTATCCGCCACCTTATGGAGTTCTTGGGATATAACCTCATGAACTTCTACTTCCTCTCTAATCATGATGCTATGAATCATGATAGCCCGGTCTATAGTAACTTTAGATCAGTTGCTAGTAGGAATGATTGAGCGTTGGATGAACTCCAACCATTCCCTAGCCACGGGCTTGAGGTCATGCCTTCTTAGTTGAACCGGCTTCCCTCTTGAATCTCTCTTCTTTTGAGCGCCCTCTTCACAGATGTCCATGAGGACTTGGTCCAACCTTTGATCAAAGTTGACCCTTCTAGTGTATGGGTGTGCATCTCCTTGCATCATAGGCAAATTGAATGCCAACCTTACATTTTCCGGACTAAAGTCTAAGTATTTCCCTCGGACCATTGTAAGCCAATTCTTGGGGTCCGGGTTCACACTTTGATCGTGGTTCTTGGTGATCCATGCATTGGCATAGAACTCTTCAACCATTAAGATTCTGACTTGTTGAATGGGGTTGGTGAGAACTTCCCAACCTCTTCTTCGGATCTCATGTCGGATCTCCGGATATTCACCCTTTTTGAGCTTAAAAGGGACCTCGGGGATCACCTTCTTCTTGGCCACCACTTCATAGAAGTGATCTTGATGCACCCTTGAGAGGAATCTTTCCATCTCCCATGACTCGGAGGTGGAAGCTTTTGCCTTCCCTTTCCTCTTTCTAGAGGTTTCTCCGGCCTTTGGTGCCATTAATGGTTATGGAAAAACATAAAAAGCTTTAGCTTTTACCATACCAAACTTAGAAGGTTGCTCGTCCTCGAGCAAAAGAAGAAAGAAGAGAGTGGAAGAAGAAGAAATAGAGGAGATGGAGAGGGCTTAGTATTTCGGCCAAGGGGGATAGGTAGTGTATATGTTGTGTGAAAATGAAGGAGTGAAGATGGGCTTATATAGGAGTGGAGAGGGGGGTATGGTTCGGCCGTTATGGGTGGGTTTAGGTGGGAAAGTGGTTTGAATTTGAATGGTGAGGTAGGTGGGGTTTTATGAAGGATGGATGTGAGTGGTGAAGAGAATGGGGGTATTTGATAGGTGAGAGGTTTTTGGGGAAGAGGTATTGAGGTGATTGGTAAATGAGTGAAGAAGAGAGAGAGAGGTGGGGTAGGTGGGGATCCTGTGGGGTCCACGGATCCTGAGGTGTCAAGGATATCTCATCCCTGCACCATGTGGCATGCAAAACGCCTCTTGCTGCCAATCCTAGCGTTAAACACCAGGCTGCTACCCATTTCGGGCGTTTAACGCCAGCTTCTTGCCCATTCCTGGCATTAAATGCCAGTCTGGTGCCCATTTCTGGCGTTAAACGCCCAGAATGGTGCTAGACTGGGCGTTTAACGCCCATTCTGCTACCCTTACTGGCGTTTAAACGCTAGTAAGTTTCTCCTCCAGGGTGTTCTATTTTTCATTCTATTTTTCCTTCTGTTTTTGCTTTTTCAATTGTTTTTGTGACTTCACATGATCATCAACCTACAGAAAACATAAAATAACAAAAGAACATAGAAATTTAATATAGATAGTTAAAGATTGGGTTGCCTCCCAAAAAATGCTTCTTTAATGTCAATAGCTTGACAGTGGCTCTCATGGAGCCTCACAATTGTTTAGAGCAATGTTGGAACCTCCCAACACCAAACTTAGAGTTTGAACGTGGGGGTTCAACACCAAACTTAAAGTTTGGTTGTGGCCTCCCAATACCAAACTTATAGTTTGACTGTGGGGGCTTTGTTTGTCTCTGTATTGAGAGAAGCTCTTCATGCTTCCTCTCCATGGTTACAGAGGGGTATCCTTGAGCTTTAAACACAAGGGAGTCTTCATTTACTTGAATGATCAATTCTCCTCTGTCAACATCAATCACAGCTTTTGCTGTGGCTAGGAAGGGTTTGCCAAGGATGATGGATTCATCCATACACTTCCCAGTCTCTAGGATTATGAAGTCAGCAGGGATGTAATGGTCTTCAACCTTTACCAAGACATCCTCTACAAGTCCATAAGCCTATTTCTTTGAATTGTCTGCCATCTCTAGTGAGATTCTAGCAGCTTGTACCTCAATGATCCCTAGTTTCTCCATTACAGAGAGAGGCATAAGGTTTATACTTGACCCTAGGTCACACAGAGCCTTTTCAAAGGTCATGGTGCCTATGGTACAAAGTATTAAGAATTTTCCAGGATCTTGTCTCTTCAGAGGTAATCTCTTCCTAGTCAAGTCATCCAGTTCTTTGATGAGCAATGGAGGATCATCCTCCCAAGTCTCATTACAAAACAACCTGGCATTTAGCTTCATGATTGCTCCAAGGTACTTAGCAACTTGCTCTTCAGTAACATCTTCATCATCTTCAGAGGAAGAATACTCATCAGAGCTCATGAATGGCAAAAGTAAATTCAATGGAATCTCTATGGTCTCTGTGTGAGCCTCAGATTCCCATGGTTCCTCATCAGGGAACTCCATGGAGGCCAGTGGACGTCCATTGAGGTCTTCCTCAGTGGAGATCACTGCCTCTTCCTCCTCTCCAGGTTCGGCCATGTGAGACGTGTTTATGGCCTTGCACTCTCTCTTTGGATTCTCTTCTGTATTGCTTGGGAGAGTACTAGGAGGGAGTTCAGTAATTTTCTTACTCAGTTAACCCACTTGTGCTTCCAAATTTCTAATGGAGGACCTTGTTTCAGTCATGAAATTTGAGTGGTTTTGATTAGATCAGAGACAATGGTTGCTAAGTCAGAGTGGCCTTGCTTAGAATTCTCTGTCTGTTGCTGAGAAGATGGTAGAAAAGGTTTGCCATTGCTAAACCTATTTCTTCCACCATTACTATTGTTGAAACCTTGTTGAGGTCTCTGTTGATCCTTCCATGAGAGATTTGGATGATTTCTCCATGAAGGATTATAGGTGTTTCCATAGGGCTCTCCCATGTAATTCACCTCTTCCATTGCTGGGTTCTCAGGATCATAAGCTTCTTCTTCAGAGGAAGCTTCCTTAGTACTGCCTGTTGCTGCTTGCATTCTAGACAGACTCTGAGAAATCATATTAACTTGTTGGGTCAATATTTTATTCTGAGCTAATATGGCATTCAGAGTATCAATCTCAAGAACTCCCTTCTTCTGAGTTGTCCCATTATTCACTGGAATCCTTTCAGAAGTGTACATGAATTGGTTATTTGCAACCATTTCAATGAGTTTCTGAGCTTCTGTAGACGTCTTCTTCAGATGAAGAGATCCTCCAGCAGAGCTATCCAATGACATCTTGGATAGTTCAAACAGACCATCATAGAAGATACCTATGATGCTCCATTCAGAAAGCATGTCAGAAGGACACCTTCTGATCAATTGCTTGTATCTTTCCCAAGCTTCATAGAGGGATTCACCTTCCTTCTGTCTGAAGGTTTGGACTTCCACTCTAAGCTTGCTCAATTTTTGAGGTGGAAAGAACTTTGCCAAGAAGGCATTGACTAACATTTCCCAAGAGTTCAGGCTTTCTTTAGGTTGTGAATCCAACCATGTCCTAGCTTTGTCTCTTACAGCAAAAGGAAAGAACATAAGTCTGTAGACTTCAGGGTCAACCCCATTGGTCTTGACAGTGTCACAGATTTGCAAGAATTCAGCTAAGAACTGATGAGGATCTTCCAATGGAAGTCCATAAAACTTGCAATTCTGTTACATTAAAGAAACTAATTGAGGCTTAAGCTCAAAGTTGTTTGCTCCAATGGCAGGGATTGAGATGCTTCTCCCATAGAAGTTGGGAGTAGGTGCAGTAAAGTCACCAAGCACCTTCCTTGCATTGTTGGCATTATTGTTTTCGGCTGTCATGGTTTCTTCTTCCTTGAAAAGCTCTGTTAGGCCCTCTAGAGAGAATTGTACTTTAGCTTCTCTTAGCTTTCTCTTCAAGGTCCTTTCAGGTTCAGGATCAGCTTGAACAAGTATGCCTTTATCTTTGTTCCTGCTCATATGAAAGAGAAGAGAACAAGAAAATAGGGAATCCTCTATATCACAGTATAGAGATTCCTTGAGGTGTCAGAGGAAAAGAAGAATAGAAGGAGAAGATAGATAGAAGAGAATTTGAACTTATCAAGAGGGATAGAGTTCGAATTGCACCTTGAGGAGGAGTGTTAGTTCCTTAAATAGAAGGATGTGAGAAGAGGGGAAGAATTTTTGAAATTAAAGTAAAATATTTTGAAATAATTAAAAAGAAATTTGAAAATTTGATTGAGATTTTCGAAAATTAAGATTAGGAAAGAAATTAAGTGATTTTTGAAAAGATTTTGAAATTAGAAATTAAAAAGATATGATTGAGAGTTAATTTTGAAAAAGATGTGATTGAGAAGATATGATTGAGAAGATATGATTGAAAATCAATTTAAAAAAGAAAGTTTTAAAATTAAAGTTGATTACTTGACTAACAAGAAATTAAAAGATATGATTCTAAAATTTAAAATTTGATCCTTTCTTAATAGGCAAGTAACAACTTGAAAATTTTGAAGTAAATCATTAATTATAGCAAGGATTTTCGAAAATAATAAAAAATGGAAAGAAATTGTTTTTGAAGAAATATGATTGAAAAGATATGATTTGAAAAAGATTTGATTTTGAAAAATTTATGAAAATTTGAAAAAGATCTGAATTAAAAACAAAATCTTCCCTCTAGTGTCCTTCTAGCGTTAAACGCCCAGAATGGTATCTATTCTGGCGTTTAACGCCCAAAATGCTACCCTTTTGGGCATTAAACGCCAAGCCAGGTACCTTGGCCGGCGTTTAAACACCAGTTTTCCTTCTTCACTAGGCGTTTTGAACGCCCAGCTTTCTCTGTTTGATTCCTCTGCTGAATGTTCTAAATCTTCAATTCTCTGTATTATTAACTTGAAAAGACATAGTTTTGAAAATATTTTTGAATTTTTAATGATGAGAAACAATAAAAATGCAACTAAGATCAAATAAACAATGCATGCAAGACACCAAACTTAAAATTAGACACTAGACTCAAACAAGAAACATAAAATATTTTTTATTTTTATGATTTTATAATTTTTTTTTGTGATTTTCGAAACTTATATGGAAAAGAGAATAAAGAGATTCAAAACTTTTAATAAGAATTCCAGGAATCATGCAATGTTAGTCTAAAGCTTTAGTCTAAAAAGATTAGACATGGCTAGCCAAGCTTCAGTAGGACATTACATTCAGTAGCTAAATTGATGAGAATCAATCAGCTTTTGTGATGATAAGAACATAACCTTGAAACTCTAGAATTCATTCTTAAAAATAAAAAGAAAAGTACCTAAGCTAAGCAACAAGATGAACCCTCAGTTGTCCAAACTCGAACAATCCCCGGCAACGGCGCCAAAAACTTGGTGCACGAAATTGTGATCATCAACAATGGCACCAAAGGACTTGGAGCTCTCAAACGTGAATCACACTTTGTCACAATTTCACACAACTAACCAGCAAGTGCACTGGGTCGTCCAAGTAATAAACCTTACGTGAGTAAGGGTCGATCCCACGGAGACTGTCGGCTTGAAGCAAGCTATGGTCACCTTGTAAATCTCAGTCAGGCGAATTCAAATGGTGATGGAGAATTGATAATTAAAAGATAAATAAAACATAAAATAAAGATAGAGATACTTATGTAATTCTTTGGTTGGAATTTTAGATAAGCGTATGAAGATGCTTTGTTCCTCCTGAACCTCTGCTTTCCTATTGCCTTCTTCCAATCATTCATACTCATTTCCATGGCAAGCTTTATGTTGGGCATCACCGTTGTCAATGGCTATTTCCCGTCCTCTCAGTGAAAACGTTCCAAATGCGCTGTCACCGCACGGCTAATCATCTGTCAGTTCTCGATCATGTTGGAATAGGATCCATTGATCCTTTTGCGTCTGTCACACACCCAACAATCGTGAGTTTAAAGCTCGTCACAGTCATCCCTTCCCAGATCCTACTCGGAATACCACAGACAAGGTTTAGACTTTCCGGATCTCAAGAATTACCGCCAATAATTCTAGCCTATACCACGAAGGTTCCAATCTTAGATTAGAAACCCAAGAGATACACATTCAAGCTTGTTTGCATGTAGAACGGAAGTGGTTGTCAGTCACTGATGAGACGCAGAAGCTGGTGAATTAAAAATTATTAAAATGGTTACGTTGCAAGTATAGTTCTTAACTCACCGAAAATCTGCCTATCAATTTAAAAGTATGTCACAGAGAATTTCAATTAAAAATTGCTGGGAGTTTTAAGTCCCAGGTCGTCTCCCAACGAGTTGCAGAAAAGTGTGCTATCTTATTAATCAGATGTTCCAAGAAGTTGAGCTAAGTAAATTGGGATGTAAATTGAGGAAATTTAAATAATATGAATAAAAGCCTTGACTAGGAGTTGATTGGCTGGAATTTCTACTATTGATGGAGTGATTGTAAAATTAATTTATAATTAATGGTTGTTCTGTTTGGTTATCCTTTACTAGGTAAGGGAAAGTCAAACAAGTTGGAATGCCAGATCTGTTCACAAGTTGCAACCCACTTAGTTCAAAGGGATTGGCGTTGGTGACAGGATAACAATCTAACATTTAACCCAATTACAAATTTTTCCTTCAATCCTTCCAACTCAAGAGTTCCTTTTAATCAACTCCCCATCAAGTAAAGAAACTACTCACACATTGTAAATAATAAATTCATAGCATATGAAAGGGAATTAAAAAAAGACATGATTATTGGAATTGAAATTGAATTAAAAAGAAATAATCCTTGCATTAATTAATCATAAAGGTATTCAAATAGCAAAATTGAACAAAACAAAGAACATGGAAGAATAGAACCAAGTTAAGAAAACGAACTAGAATGACGAAGTCTTGATGAGGAAATAACTATTCTCAATGTTCCAATGCTAAGACCAATTGAAAATTAAAATTCTAAAACCTAGAGAGAAAAAACCTAAGAGAGTAAAAACTAGATCTAAAACTGTCTCTGAATGAATGTGTTATTTGTTTCTGCATGTTCTCTGACTCTAGTCTGCTGTTCTGGGCCGAAAACTGGGCCGAAATAGGGTCCAAAATCGCCCCCAACGAATTCTGCAGATTATGCAGATCGCACATGTCACGCGATCGCGTCATCCATGCGGACGCGTCATTCGCATTTTTTTCCTCGCCACGCGTTCGCGTCGTCCACGCTACCGCGTCGCTTGGGCTTTCCAATCCGCGCGGCCGCGTAAAGCATGCGGCCGCGTCGCTGCGATTTGCTCTCCTCCGTGCAGTCGCGTGAGCCATGCGACCGCGTCACTTCTCGCTGGTTATCTCCTCAATTTCTTGTGTTCCTTCCATTTTTGCTAGCTTCCTTTCCAATCTCCAACTCATTCATGCCCTATAAAGTCTGAAACACTTAACACACAGATTACGGCATCGAATGGAATAAAGGAGAATTAAAATTGAATAATTAAAGTCTCTAGGAAGCAGTTTTCAAACGTGTAATAAATTCAGGAAGGAAATCTAAATGCATGCTAATTTAATGAATAAGTGGGTAAGGGTCATGATAAAACCACACAATTAAACACAATATAAACCATAAAATAGTGGTTTATCAACTTTCCCACACTTAAACATTAGCATGTTCTCATGCTTAATTGAAGGAGATAAGGAAATAAGTATGAACATGTAGAAACTCATGAAATGCAATGCAAACCTATATACATATAAATAAATGCAACTATATGGTTCTTGCCTACTTGATCAAAAGTAAATAAGCTCTTCAAAACAATTACAAATCAAATTCCACTAATTTTATCATTACACAATAAAACAGATAAAAGTGCAAGAAGATAGCTCGTGAAAGCAGGGAACATGAAAATTCAAGCATTGAACCCTCACTGATAATGTATGTACGCTCTGATCTCTAGTGTATAGGGTGATCACTCTATCCTTCTCTAATTATGCTTTCTAACTTTTGTTCTTCTCCTAACCAATCAACAATAGTTAATACACCAATGCAAACATCATGAGGTCTTTTCAAGGTTGTAATGGGGCTAAGGTATAGGTAGGGGTGTATTTTTGGTCAAGTGAGCTAATAAATTGAATCTTTAATTAACCCAAGCTCCATCCTAACTTGTATACACTTAATGTCATCTTTAAAGTTCATACCTAGCTACCCAGAATTCCCTTTTTCAATCCATACTCATGTATCAACTTATATTTTTTGTTCTATCATATGTGCATTGATCTTCGAATTCTGAATTCAACATTGGGGTAATTTTGTCCCCTTATTTATTGATTTTGATATTTTATTTTTATTTTTTTATTTTTTTTTAAATAAAGCTTGTCAATGCACATAGATTTTTAATTCTTGTAGTTTCACATGAGTAGGTATCCAAATTTCCCTTAAATTTTTATGACACATTCCCTTAACAACTTTTGTTCCCACAATTTCCTATACTTAACTAGCACACACAATTCTATCTTAAGCTAACCAAAGATTCAATTTGGGATATACAATTGTTTTTCGGCTTAAGGTTAGTAATGTGGTAAAATATCGAACAAATGGGAATTAAAGGCTCAAAGTGGTTAACAAAGATAATTGAAAAGGGTAGGCTTAATTTGGATGAGTGAGTTTAAACAAATAATGGCCTCAATTATGTGCAAGCATGCAAATATAATAACTATTGGACATATAAGATAAAACAAAATATAGATTACAATCATAGAGAAGTAAACACACAAGAATGAAATAATTATGGTTAAATAATGTAACTATTCATAAAGGCTCAAATCTTTCACAGGTTGTGTGTTCTTTAACTCAAATATCATGTTCCAAATACAACTCAAGCAAATTTATCATAAAAATTTTGAAAAATTAGTGAAATTTTATTCCAAAGATAGGTTTTTAAAAGAAACTTATTGTCTTTTCAATCAAGTAGAACATGCATGTAACTATCCTAACCTATGCAATTTATTCTATTCTATAAAGGAAAGAAAATCTAACTAAAATATCCTAATTATTGGTGATAGAGAAGAGAAATTAC
The DNA here is from genome assembly GCF_003086295.3 of Arachis hypogaea. Lineage (NCBI taxonomy): Eukaryota > Viridiplantae > Streptophyta > Magnoliopsida > Fabales > Fabaceae > Arachis > Arachis hypogaea. Next base: position 73,082,661 of record NC_092055.1, read on the forward strand.
CTCCGGAAGTCAGGTACTGACCGACCTCCCCACACTTAAGGCTTTGCACCGTCCTCGGTGCCATCTGTCAGGAATAAGGGTGGGCTGGTAGTAGTATCTCCACAGTCGGGGCCGTCATGGCTCCCTGTGCTGGTAAAGAAAGTGGAGTCCGGGGTGTCTGAGTCTCTGAAGCATCCCTTGAGTAGCTCCTTGAGGTGTTTGAATCGGCGCTCGTTACGGCGCTCTCTCATATTTGCTTTCTGTTCTTGCCGATCCAACCATTCGATTATCTGCTAGAGCAATTTCTCAGTTGTAGATGCTTGTGGTGTTGAAGAAGAATTGTCTTCAACTGGAGCAGTAGGAAGGCTTGTAGTGGCTGCTGAGAGTCTGAGGTATTTCCCGTTAGGGACATACTGATCATCCTGTGGAAGCATGGCTTTGGTGTCCCCATCTCTGTAGGAGACTCCGGTTGCCGAGACAAGATCTGAGACTAGGCGGGAAAAGGTAAGTTGCCCGCAATTTGCACATGTTCCATAGCATTCCGGATATGTCTTGCGAGATTCAGAGGTTGGTCTGTAAGGATGCACCATAGTAGAACAGCCATGTCTGCAGTGAAGGAGGACTCATGAGTGCTCGGAAAGACGTAATGGGACATGATCTATGCCCATACGCGAGCCTCCAAGGTAAGTGCTGAAGCCAAGATTCCCTTAGGGCGGGTACGGTGGTATCCGTAGATCCAACGGCTTCCAGGTAATGCGATGACTCCGAGAACGGAGTCCCAGTTGAATTGGTATCTCTGGCGCTGAAGGGTGGCTACTTGAAAAGCGTCCATTCCTGCTGGAATAGGGGGAAGACTCAGAGCTTGTTGAATGGCCTCTTCTGTGATGGGGACTTGCTTCTGCCGGACATAAACAGACTGCAGGGTCAGTATGTAGAAGTTGGAGTAGAACTCAACTACCCAAGAAAGATTGGCTTGCCTTGGCTGTCTCCGTAGGAAACCTCATTGTCTTCGCTCAATTTGCAGCTCAACAAAGGTGGCAATATTGGACGGGAGGATAAGAAGGTATTCATTGTTATAGTTCTTTTCTGCCAGGATAGGGAACATCTGCTCACAGTAGCGATTGAAAATCGCGCAGCGTCCTTTGCTGGAAAGGCTTTCTCCTTTTTGTCAACCTTTATTATCCTCTTGACTCGTTTTGTTGAGGGCTTGACTGCGGTGGAAGAAGGCTCTGCCACTAATGCTCTTTTAGTTCCTCTTCTTGCTGGTGGTTTGGAAGTTGCTTTCTCCTTTCCTTTCTTGGTGGCCATCCTGAAAGAAGGGAAGAGAAAGAAAATTAAATTTTAAGAGATATAAAGCAAGGAAGGAAACGGAAAAGAGGGTGAATGATGCACAGCAAAATGTAGATGACATTAACACATGCTCTCGAGTACATATGAAAAGCCATCAATGGAAAATAGCTAGTGCATAAAATAAGTGAATGCAAGGTGTTTATTGGCATGCCGGAAAAGGGCATGAGTAGCATAGACCAAGCATTACTTCGTAACAAACTATCACGTTTGTATTGACAATTGAATTCAATTAATAAAATAATAAGGGAATGTTGTGAAAAGCAAGCATTGAATAGTATAGCAACATAGAGAAGTGCATAATGCCACATGAGCTTTTTCACAAACACATAGCATGCATGGTGAATAGGGTATAGAAAATATGAAGATGAACATGCAAGAATCCCTTAAATAGGAGAAAAATAATTGTCAAACAATTTGCAATAATCCACAAGCATATAATGAGGGATGATGACTCAAAATTTTCTAGCACCATGTAAAAAGGAAAGAAGAAGAATAAAAACAAAAGTGAAAGAAAAAGGAAAGAAAAAGAAAATAAAAATGTATATAAAATAATAAGAATGATGAAAAGAGAAGAAGGAAGAAGAAGTAAAACCTTGTTAATGGTGGTGAGAAGATAGAGAGTGAAGGTGAGATAGAAGGGGAAGGGGAAAGGAAGAAAGAAGGAGGAAAAGGAAAAGTAGGATTTGGGGAGAGAAGATAAGATAATCTGGCAATTTAGGTTGAGCTGTGCGGCGCATGTGACGCGACCGCGTGGGACATGCGTTCGCATGGGTGCGCGTCAGGTAAGGGGAACGCGGTCGCGTCGGTCACACGGTCGCGTGACCCGTGTTACGCTGCTGGCGCGAGTGCAGCCTCGCTCCAGCACAACTCTCTGTTCGATTTATTTAATTGCCAAATTGGGGTGACGCGATCGCGTGGGGCACGCGATCGCATGAGTGTGCGTTAAAAATGGATGACGCTGGGCCGGCGCGTGACAAGGATTGTACTTCCAGCACCAATCCGAGCATCACTCTCGCACAGAATGTTATGTGCACCCTTTTACGTCGAAAATCAGACACCGCGTGCACCGCGTGGGGGCAGACCAGGCGTCGCGTGGGGTCGGTTTTGTGCCATTGGCACGCCTCCAGCCGCGCTCCAGCCGAACTCTCTGTTCATTATATGTTTTCTCCACCCCCTTTGCGAGCGGACGCGTCGCTGATGCGATCGCGTCGCGTGGCGAAAAAAATTTTTTTTTGGGAAATATAAAGACATGTAAATGAAAGAGCACGAAAGCACTAATAAAGAGAAGAGTTATTAAAGAAGAAAAACTAAAAGTGAAGAAAAGAACGATCATACCGCGGTGGGTTGTCTCCCACCAAGCACTTTGCTTTAACGTTCATAAGTTGGACGCTCCACTAGCTCAATCTGCTGCT